>NC_089252.1:46554326-46846826 GCF_963930625.1 Muntiacus reevesi | reverse complement strand
CTCCTCACAGGGGGAGTTTTGCCAAGGCACCTAGTACACGGAATCCTTAAGAAGCTTCTGAACCAACTGCTCACCTACTGCAAAAATCTCTTTTATAGCACCCTGTCACACCTCTGGGGCTTCCCTTGTGGCTCAGCTGGTAAAGAATCCGCCTACACACTGTTTATAATAGCCAAGACATGGAAGCAACCTAGATGCCCATCAGCAGAGGAATGGATAAGGAAGCTGTGGTACATACACACTATGGAATATTACTCAGCCGTTAACAAGAATTCATTTGAATCAGTTCTAATGAGATGGATGAAACTGGAGCCCATTATACAGAGTGAAGTAAGCCAGAAAGATAAAGACCAATACAGTATACTAACGAATATATATGGAATTTAAAAAGATGGTAACAATAACCCTATATGCAAAACAGAAAAAGAGACACAGATGTACAGAACAGACTTTTAGACTCTGTGGGAGAAGGCGAGGGTGGGATGTTCAAAGAGAACAGCATTGAAACAAGTATGCTATCAAGGGTGAAACAGATCACCAGCCCAGGTTGGATGCATGAGATGGGGGCTCAGAGCTGGTGCACTGGGAAGACCCAGAGGGATGGGATGGAAAGGGAGGCGGGAGGGGGGATCGGGATGGGGAACACATGTAAATCCATGACTGATTCATGTCAATGTATGGCAAAAACCACTACAATATTGTAAAGTAATTAGCCTCCAACGAATAAAAATAAATGGGAAAAAAAAAAAGAATCTGCCTGCAATGCTGGACACCTGGGTTTGATCCCTGGGCTGCGAAGATTCCCTGGAGAAGGGAGAGGTTACCCACGCCAGTATTCTGGCCTGGAGAATTCCATGGACTGTATAGTCCATGCGGTCACAAAGAGTTGGACACAACTGAAAGTTACCATTCATATAATAGTACAACTGCTGTGTAAAATATGTATGGTTATCTGTCTCTCTCTGCCTGTGTATTTGGGGAATCATACACCAAAATACAAAATATTGACACTTTTTGGGAATTCCCTGGCTGTTTATGGTTAGGACTCTGCGCTTTCACTTCTGTAGCCTGAGCTTGGCACCTGGTTGGGGAACTAAGTTCCCGAAAGCTGAGGTGAGCAGTCAAAAAAATAAAATAAAATACTGACAATCCAGTTAAACTCTCTGAGTGCTGGAATTATTTGGTGATTTTTATTTTATCTATTTATTTGTCTGTATTTTTAAAATGAGGGCTGCTCAGGTGGCTCAGTGGTAAAGAAGCCAATGCAGGAGACACAGGAGACAAGAGTTCAGTCCCCAAGTCAGGAAGATCCTGTGGAGAAGGAAATGGCAACCCACTCCAGTATTCTTGTCTAGAAAATCCCATGGACAGAGGAGCCTGGAGGGTTACAGTCCGTGGGGTGGCAAAGAGTCAGACAAAACTTAGCAACTGAGCAACAACAACAACAAACTTCCATTACATCATTTCATCCCTAACCCAGCAGGGGAGGTGGTATTAGCAGGCCTCCCCACTGTCCAGGTGGGTTCATTTTGAATCAATAAATATTTCCTGCCACACAGCAGGAATGAATGTTCAAAGAGACTGGGAGCTTTGGGCAATGTTATCCCCCAAAGCTTCCTCGATGCCTCAGCGGTAAAGAATCTGCCTGCAATGTGGGAGACACAGGAGATGCGGATTAGATTCTTGGGTAGGGAAGATCCCTTTGAGGGGAAAACGGCAACGCACTCCAGTGTTCTTGCCTGGGAAACCCCACAAATAGAGGAAGCTGGCGGGCTACAGTTCATGGGGTTGCAGAGTCGCACACGACTGAGCAGCTGAGCACGCACAAATTTTCTGAAACGAACAAGTTCCACTTTGGTAAAGTGGGAAGAGATAGTATTACATATATTTAAGTTTGGTGGGGAGATACCACCATGGTTCTTCCTCACCAATGTAAAATAAGCCGTCTTCTGTTTTGCATCCATTGGTCCCCAGTTCTGTTGTATTCTCAGGGAGGCAAACAGACCCAAGCTGGGCCATCTGAAGAGAGGTGAGGTCAAAGATTGCAGTGTGGCCGGGTCACACTGGACCCACTCCACCCAGTCTAAAGAGAACGAAGCTTTCCAGTAGCCGTGATAGATTTAAGCATGTCCACACTTCAGATCAGTGAGCTGGGGAAAACCAGTTTCCTCTCTCAGGAAAGGAGGTTTTATTCAGCCCTCCCCTTCCAGAAAAGCAGTGGTGTGTTTAAAGTATTTATTTATTCACTTGGCTTCATTGGGCCTTAGTCGTGGCACTGGGATCTCTGTTGTGTCACTGGGGATATTTTGTTGCAATGCATGCACTCTCAAGTTGTGGCTCATAGGCTTTCAGTTATAGGATCTTGGGTCCCTGACAGGGATCAAACCCAAATCCCCTGCATTGCAAGGCAGATTCTTAACCACTGGGCCACCAAAAGAAGTCCCAGAAATGCAACGATTTTAAAGCTAGTCCAGCTAAAGACAAGTTAGTGGAGGGATGTTTTGGTCTGAGCACTCCCAAAGAAGATCTTACAGTAACACCCGGCCTCTGCACAGCACATTGAGAGAAAAAGTTTCTCAGGCATCATCTTCACTGACTCAAACCAGAATCCTCTCTCCTCCAACCATCCCAAGCAAAACACACATTGTATCCGAAATACGGTCTGTCTATGCATACGTTCACTTTCCTGGGAAGAAGGGTCCAAGTTTTCATCAGTTTCACCAGATTCTCCAAGGAGTTTGTTGACCCCAGAAGATTTAGGACCACTGGGGTGACAGGTGCAGCCCAGAGATGGTTTTTCAGAGGGCCAGCTCTGATTCCTCCTCTGTTATGAGAAGGACTGGGCTGCATGGTTTCTACAACCTTTTCCAACTCCGACTTCACACTGTCCAGCCCCCTGGGAGCCAGAACTTATTCCCAGAGTCCGGAGGTAGCCCGACCTTCACTGTCTATCAGGGCCTCCCACGAGACTGCTTTTAGAGCAATAAGGATGTCTGCCTGCCTGGTGACAGGACTTGTAGCCAACAAAACCCTCCATGCAGGCTGTCTGGCTGCAATTTATTCCGCTCTGTCACTTTGACTGCAGCCAAGTGCCAGAAGAAATTTGAATCTGAATGCTGCTGCTTCTGAAATAAGCTTAGAAAAATATACAGGCTCTCTTCAACAAAGAGCAAGCCTAGCTGCCGCTGAGGAACCCCGTTTGGGGCGGGTTAAAGACACACAGGCAGACACTGTCCAACAGAGGCGAGTCTCGGGAAACCAGACAGAGATTAGCTTCTTAGTGGAAGGAGAACTTGAGCCTGCAGGAGATGCAGTGGCTTTACCTAGAAAGATGGATGAAGGCAGGGTGTAACCTAGAAGGATTGGGATAGGTTAGAAAATCATTACTGAGCTCACCTGAAGCTTCCATTGGCGAAATCATGGGGCTTAGTAGGGGAAGGGGTACTTCCAGTGGAAGGATGTTTGTTGCAGCACAATTTGCAGCAGACGCAGATGGAGACACATGTGCCTACTTGTACATCGCTAGGAGACCAGGTATCTGGTTAAGGCACTGTGGTAAAGGCACTGTGGAATACTATCTGGCCATTAAAGAGGATGCAGTAGACTAGAGCAGGCGGGTATAGAAAAAACTTTTCTTGTTAAGCAAAGAAGAAACAATAATGTACAGCGCCTGAAGCGTGTACAGTATGTAACACTTCATGGGAATGTGCTTCTGTATTCATACAATGTCTCTGAAAGAATTCTCAAGAAACAGGTTAGGAGTGGAAAGCAGACTGGTGGTACTAGTGGTAAAGAACCCGCCTGCCAATGCAGAAGTCATAAGAGACGTTGGTTTGATCCCTGGGTCGGGAAGATCTCCTGGAGGAGGAAATGGCAACTCACTCCGGTGTCTTTGCCTGGAAAATCCCGTGGACAGAGGCGCCTGGTGGGTTACAGTTCATGGGGTTACAAAGAGTCGGACACGACTGAAGTGACTTCGCACTTTTTACTAGATACTTTTATCTAGATCTTTCAAATTGTTTACCATGTGCCTGTATTCCTGCTTGAAAATATAAATAAATAAAGAAGTTTTAAAAGAAGAAAAAAAGCAGCAGCCACTTCCCTCCAAAATTAGCTTTGCTGTGGAACCATCTTCCCTTCCCAGAGGTAGCGGTTTATTTTATATGTGAACTGGCTGGGTATATCTGTCCGCAAGTTTCATATCTGTGGATTCAACTAGTCACATATCACAGAAATCTGGAGGCGGGGCGGGGAGGGAAATCCAAAGAGTTCCAAAAAGCAAAAACTAGAATTTGCCACGTGTCAGCAACAACGTACATAACATTTATATTGAATTTACCACTATCGCATTTACTTCGTATTGGGTATTATAAGTAATCTAGAGACAAAAAAGTGTACTGGGGGATGTATGTAGGTTATATGTAAATACCACATCCTTTTGTATAGGGGACCTGAGCATCCTCCAATTTCAGGTTTCCATGGGGGTCGTGGAAAACCACCCCATGTGGTACAGTCGGTTCCCTTCCTCTGGAGGGCCTTGATATGAGGGCTTGAGGGGATCTCTGCAACCAGACCCCTGGATAGGCAGAGGTGAGGGGACCTTTATTGCCTGCTGGGGAAGGGGCGGGTGTGAGACCCTCAGGCGGGGGGTAGCCACGGCCTCGCTCTAGGGTGGCAGAGCTGGGAGGAAGGGCCTAACTGCCCGCTGTCAGCCCGCACGTGGGGCGAGCCCTGCCCTGTCTTCCCACGGACACTTTGCTTACTCCCTTAGCATTAACTGGCTGGTTCCTTTGTCTCCTCCTGGCCCTTCCTCACGATGTGACTTTCTTTTTCTTCTCCCGCTCTCCAAGTCTTTTCTCTTCCGCGTCTGCTTTGTGAGCAAGGTTACACCAACACAGCAACAATAAAGATGTTGCCAGGTTTCTGGTTCCTCCCTGCTGTGATCCTATTTGTCTCAGTTCAGTTTCTGGTCATGGCCTCTGAAGCCAGCCATTTCTGCTGAGTGGAAAAGACAGTCAATCAGCCAGTTACTTTGTCTCAGAGAACCAAGAAATAAGTTTAACCGCTTCCCCCCAGCTTTTATTGTCGGACCAAACCAGACCAGGCAATTCAAGATGATTGAAAATGACATGTATAGATATCTTCCTTTTTTTTCTCTTCCCAACTCATGACACACTGCAGTTTTCATTCCGATTGTGTCATTCAGTCTTCATTTCACCATGAAAGGGGGCATAAAATGATCTGAAGTTAACGTCCTTGCATTGGGTGGTCACTTTGAAATAAGTCTCCTTCCATGGATCCCAGCTTTAATTAAGCAGTCCATCCACAAAGACTAAACCAGTTATGATTAAGGCATCACTTTAGGCACTGAAAGGAAACAAAGGAGCAGAAAAAGAGCTTATGTGCAAAAGGGCTACATACAGCACACACACAAATAGATCGCAAATTAGCTAAGCAGTATAGGCTAAATAAATAACAAATGAGATCACTGTGGGCTAGAGGGCTCTGAAGGCTCTGGCCCGGGCATCGATGACAGACAGAAGTCAAGAAATAATCCTTCTCTAACTTCCATTTTAAGGGCTTCCCTGGTGGCTCAGTGGTAAAGAATCCCCCTGCCAAAGCAGGAGACACGGGTTCCATCCCTGGTCTAGGAAGACCCCCTGGAGAAGGAAATGGCAACCCACTCCAGTGTTCTTGCCTAGAGAATCCCATGGACAGAGGAGCCTGGAGGGCTACAGTCCATAGGGTCACAAAAGAGTCAGACATACTGAGCCCCTGAGCATGTCCCCACACATTAATGCTACCATCAGGGCTGGAGCCTCCCTGGTGCTCTGCTGACTATACGAGAGAAATAGACAAGCCTATCCAAGTGAATGAGAGCATCAACAGATATAAAAGCCCAGAGACACGAGAGGAGTGTGAAGAAACCAGGCACACACACGCACGCACATGCACACACATGCACGCACACACACACACAAACACATGAACACATACACTCCCCGTTTTCCTCAAATTACACTTCTGCCTGAGAGAGTATGAACAAGCAAAGGATTAATCATGCATCAGTTCAATCAGGATTCGAAAGGATAGCTTTAACGGATGGGCCCTTGTGCCCCTAGGAATCCACCTCCAAACCCTTTCAGCAGGATTAACGTGATGGTCTGAAAGCTTCCACCTGAGTCTTTCTAACTTCCTGTCAAAAACTCTTAGAGGAAGTGATAGCAATTCTTTCCAACAAAATAAATACATAAATGAAAGCAGCTTTATTATCTAAGCAAAGTTACACACATTGTCCCAGAACTGATAACCTTTGGCACAATTTCAGTTACACACAAAAGAACTATCAGTGAGATGAGGAATTTGCACATGGGGCAGTAAACTGTGGGGTGAGGTGTTTACTTCAGCTCATTGGTTCTGCAGCTTCAAATGGACAAGACTCTGTCATCAGGTGACCAGCTTGGATCACTCTAACTGGGAACCATTGCAACCTCAGCCAGTGTGGGCAGGAAAGCACGGAGTGTGACCTTCTAAGAGATATGGCTTCCACGTTTCCCTGGTCAGTGGGTCTCTTTATCTACACAGTCAGGATAATAAATTCAAAGAAAAGTTTCCACGTGGGAACAACTCCTGCCATTATCTTGACCTTTACTCCCAGGTAGATGGTCAGTGTGAGAAGGGGGAGCTTTTTGGGGGCCTCTGGATGGATTCACAAGCAGAGTGAAATCTAACTTCCTCCATGATATTTCCTCCACCCAGCCACTGGGCTCTGCAGTGTCCACCTTGGACAACCTCTAAGAAATACAGGCTGAGGTCATGAACCCTTGCCAGCATATCTTCACCCATTAGTGGAATCCCCTCCAGTGTCCTGGACAGAGATCATCCTGCCGTCGGTGCTGAGATGAAGGTGATGAAGGGAACAGGCCACTGCAGCAGGCAGTCAGCTCATTCTATTTAAGTCACTGTAAATGCTAGAAGCCCTTTATTTGAGGTTAAAGCTATTCCTGATAACACCCAGTATTGATTTTAGTTCTATCTGTGCCCTCATCCATGTGGTGACCCGAGTTCCAGAAGATTGTCCATATGAATCCCATCTCCAAGTCCTCTCTGATCCAGGTCAAATGCCCACTGCTTGCCTTAGAGGAACCCAATGACTGTGAGCTTCAAATCCAACAGGCCACGTTTGGAATCCCTTCTTAGAGATGGTGGAGCAGACAGACTCAAAATGGTCCTATGAGACTCAACCCTGGCCTCAGGCCCTTGTGTAATCTCCTTCTCCAAGTATGGACACTTCTGTGCTCAGCCTACTTAGACTGCTGGTGGTATTACTGCATGTATCCCAGTGTTTCACTTCATTAGGTCTGAGCGGAAGAGCCTTATTTTTTAATAATGTTTATTCATTTATTTTTATTTCCGACTGTGCTGCGTCTTCATTGCTTCCTGAGCTACTCACTAATTGCAGTGCTTGGACTTCTGATTGCGGTGGCTTTTCTTGTTGCAGAACACGGGTTCGGGGGCATGCAGGCTTCAGTAGTTGCAGCATATGGACTCAGGACTCTAGAGAACAGGCTTCATAGTTGGGGTGCATGGGATTAGTTGCTTTGCGGCATGTGGGATCTTCCCAGACCCCACTTTTGAACTGTGGTGTTGGAGAAGACTCTTGAGAATCCCTTGGACTGCAAGAACCAGTCAATCCTAAAAAAAATCAGTCCTGAATATTCACTGGAAGGGCGGATGCTGAAGCTGAAGCTCCAATACTTTGGCCACCTATTGCAAAGAACTGGCTCATTGGAAAAGACCCTGATGCCTGGAAAGATTGAAGGGAGGAGGAGAAGGGGACGACAGAGGATGAGATGGTTGGATGGCATCACCGACTCAATGGACATGAATTTGAGAAAACTCCGGGAGTTGGTCATGAACAGGGAAGACTGGTTTGCTGCAGTCCATGGGGTCACAAAGAGTCAGACACGACTGAGCGACTGAACTGAGCTGATGTGGGATCTTCCCAAACCAGGGATGGAGCCCGTGTCACCTGCGTTGGCACACCAAGCCACCAGAAAAGCCCCAGAACAGCCTTGGAGGTAGGGACCACATCCTTTTTATCTTTGAGTCATCCTCATCGATTACTCACACACTGTAGGTGCTCATTCGATTTTAATGAACTGAAGTAAGTCGGGAATAAAGCTCAGTAATTAGTCTTTAGAGAACTTTGCTGGGAAAAGAGGGGAAGAAAGGCACAGAAGGAAGGAGTTGAGGGAAGAGAAAGAAGAGTTGGAGGAGGGAGGGAGGGGCAGAGTGGGAGCCCCAGGGATGCTGAGAGTGGGAGCCGTGGGAAGGAGTGAAGGAGTCGGAGGGGCTCTGAAGTGAGGCGGCGGGGCAGAGTCTCCTGGAGGGCTCCTGGAGTAGCAGACACAGCCTTCTTCCACAAACCAGAAACAGACTCACAGATATGAGAACAGCCTTGTGGTTGCCAAGTGGGGAGGGGGGAGGGTATTTGGGATTAGCAGATGCCAACTATTATATACAGGATGCGTAAACAACAGGGTCCTACTGTATAACGCAGGGAACTACTTTCCATAGCCTGTAATAAACCATAATGGAAAAGAAAAACATAAAGGAGAAATGAATGATGGAAAAAAAAATAAAAGGAATTCTTCCTCCAGGAATAAGAGAGCATCTGAACCCAGGAGCGCTGGACTTGCTGCAGGGTCAACAGCTTCCACGGTTCCCAGAACAGGAGCACCATCTAGGCACGGTCACTGGTACTTGCCAAAACTATGTCTCGGTTTCTTTTTTTTATCCCCCTTAAAAGTGTGGCCACTGTAGAAATCACTGCTAAAGGTAAGTGGGAATGACAAGGCATTTGGCAGCCAGGGGCCAACAGCAGAGAATCCTTTCTCCCCCAAAAAAGAAATAAAAACCTTTCCATAGTTGCACTTACTTGTATTTGCATTAAGAAATTCAAGCACAATACCCAAGAAGTAATAAAAATGATTGGTACTCGTGGATTGAGGGGTAGAAGGGTGAGAGAAATGCAGAAAAGGATAAAAGTGAGACTATTTTTATTGCTTTTTAATATTCTTTAAAAATATTTAATATTTTATTAGTATTTTAATATTTTGACTTTTTGAACCACCTGAATATATTCCCTGTTGTTGCTATTGTTGTTGTTTAAAGAAGTCAAGATTTGAAAAAATTGTCTAGTGAATTTCAAATGCATCAAAGAAAAGAAGTCCCTTCAGAAACAAAGACAGGGGAGCAAAAGTTGCATCCTTTAGTTGCCTTTCAATCCTGGGAGCGTCACAAAGCAAAAGATGCTAGGCCAGTATTTTTTATTAGAGCAGTTGGGTAAGTTGGGGGTCCTTTGCACAGAAAGCAACAGAGGAATGTCTCTTCACCTGTGTAGTGAGAAGGCTAGGCTAGAAGCCCTCATCAGAGCCTTCCAGCTCTCATGCTCTCCCAGCCTTTGCCTGGCAGTCTCACCTGGTTTGGGGTTAAAGGTGGGGCACTGTTTGTCCCCACTACAAGCCACCCTTTGTGGGGCTGAGGCTGCGTCATCCTGTCTCTTTCCCCTCCTGCCCCATTCACAATCTCACCTTTGAAAAGCTTGAAAGTCAGCCTCAGTTCAGTTCAGTTCAGTTGCTCAGTCATGTCCGACTCTTTGTGACCCCATGAATCACAGCACGCCAGACCTCCCTGCCCATCACAAACCCCCGTAGTCTACTTAAACTCATGCCCATCGAGTCAGTGATGCCATCCAACCATCTCATCCTCTGTCGTCCCCTTCTCCTCCTGCCCACAATCCCTCCCAGCATCAGGGTCTTTTCCAATGAGTCAGCTCTTCACGTGAGGTGGCCAAAGTATTGGAGTTTCAGCTTCAGCATCAGTCCTTCCAATGAACACCCAGGACTGATCTCCTCTAGGATGGACTGGTTGGATCTCCTTGCAGTCCAAGGGACTCTCAAGAGTCTTCTCCAACACCACAGTTCAAAAGCATCAATTTTTTGGTGCTCAGCTTTCTTCACAGTCCAACTCTCACATCCACACATGACCACTGGAAAACCATAGCCTTAACTAAATGGACCTTTGTTGGCAAAGTAATGTCTCTGTTTTTTAATATGCTATCTAAGTTGGTCATAACTTTCCTTCCAAGGAGTAAGCATCTTTTAATTTCATGACTGCAGTCACTATCTGCAGTGATTTTGGAGCCCCCCAAAAATAAAATCTGACACTGTTTCCACTGTCTCCCTATCTATTTCCCATGAGGTGATGGGACCAGATGCTATGATCTTAGTTTTCTGACTGTTGAGTTTTAAGCCAACTTTTTCACTCTCCTCTTTCACTTTCATCAAGAGGATTTTTAGTTCCTCTTCACTCTCTGCCATAAGGGTGGTGTCATCTGCATATCTGAGGTTATTGATATTTCTCCTGGCAATCTTGATTCCAGCTTGTGCTTCTTCCAGCCCAGCGTTTCTCATGATATACTCTGCATATAAGTTAGATAAGCAGAGTGACAATATACAGCCCTGACGTACTCCTTTTTCTATTTGGAACCATTCTGATGTTCCATGTCCAGTTCTAACTGTTGTTTCCTGACCTGCATACAGGTTTCTCAAGAGGCAGGTCAGGTGGTCTGGTATTCCCATCTCTTTCAGAATTTCCCACAGTTTATTGTGATCCACACAGTCTAAGGCTTTGGAGTAGTCAATAAAGCAGAAATAGATGTTTTTCTGGAACTCTCTTGCTTTTTCGATGATCCAGCGGATATTGGCAATTTGATCTCTGGTTCCTCTGCCTTTGAAACTCAGCCTAGTGTGGAGGAAACACATAGTTCATGACATCAAAGTCACGTTTACACGTCAAGGTAAACAGAACTTTTCAGGCACACCCTTTGCCCACAGAAATGTTAAAAAGCTTTAACTGAATGCTAACCTGGTGCCATCTAGTGGCCCAGGGTGTCACTCAGGACCTTGTCTTTCAAGAGAAGTTTTTATGAACAACATTAGGGTTTCTTTCCAGGCTAGCCCTTGGAAAAATTGTGAAATCCAAGGCAAATTTTTCCATAGTTCCAGCTTCCCCTCTTGAATTCTCCCCCGTGACAGGCAAGTGTACTGGAAAAAGAGTAAACATAGGTGTCTGGACACCCTAGCTGTAAGAACTGGGGCAAGTGACCAGCTCCCCTGAGCCTCAGGTCCATCCTCTGTGAAATGTGGGTAGCTCAATCATCCTTTCAAAGTCACTGTGGGGAGTAAGTGTGACAAAGCGTACAGAGCACTCAAAATACAGTAGATGTACCCTAAAGATTAGTTCCATTCTCAAGGACATTATTGTTTCTTTTTTATTTTTTGTGGCACCACTCAGCATCCTAAGGGAACTAAGAAGGATCTTAGTTCCCTGACCAGGGATAGAACCCATGCCCCCAGTAGTGGAAGCTCGGCGTCTTAATCACTGGACTGCCAGCAAAGTCCCTAGTACATCATTATTTTAAAAACAGGAGTGAAAAGGGAATTCCCTGGTGGTCCAGTGGTTAGAACTCAGCACTTTTACTGCCGGGCCAGGTTCGATGCCTGATCGGGGAACTAAGATGCTACACATCCAAAAAGCAAAACAAAACAAAACAAAAAACAGGAGTGAAAAGATAAATATTGAGCTCTGGTTCCTGGAAGTATTCAAATAGAGGTTGGATAATTTCCTGTTTGGATGCCACCAGGAAATAATTCCAACAAAGAAGTCATCAGACGAGGCATTAAGGAACTCAAGTGATGGGGGCAAATTTAAGGGAACTAACAAGAGACATTTAGAAACCCAGAGACTAGCAACCACTGAGACGTTTCCATACCTACAACAAATTGGACAAGAAGGTATCAAAATGGAGTCCAGAGATATCTGAGCTTGGAGGACGGACCACATGACTGAGGCTGGGAGTCATAAAAGGATGTAGCCACCCCAGAACCTGGTGCCAAGGCAGGAAGGAGGCTAGGAAAAAATAGCCCAGCCTGTTTGCCTGAACTTCCAGCTCCTACCTAAGCTCACGATGGGCCACACTCAACCAGAAGTCAGCTGGCAGGGAGGCTTGGTTTGTAATTGGAGGGATTGGAGGGCTCAGCTTCATGGGGCACAGACATCAGAGGACGAATCTGGGGGAGACACCCAGAGAGTATCCAGTGCAGGGTGTCATAGAGGAAATCCTTGCTTGGAGGGAAAAGAAGCAGATCAGGTGATTCCAAGAATAAGTTCTAAGGGGAACCACTGACTGAAACCACTCACCCTGGCCAGGCAAGATAGAACCACTTGCATGAGTTAAGTAGATTCTTTACCAGCTGAGCCACCAGGGAAGCCTAAATATAATGGAGTGGGTAGCTTATCCCTTCTCCAGAGGATCTTCCTGATCCAGGAATCGAGCCGGGGTTTGCTGCACTGGAGGCAGATTCTTTACCAGCTAAGCTAAGACCTGGATTTGGTCCCTATCTTACAACAGGAGGAACTAATAAGAACTAAAGGAATGCAAAACTAACAAGCTATTAGTACCACCAACTGCAAGAAGCTGGGAAAGATAAAAAGGAGAGAGGAGACTCCAGTCCATACAGCCTACCAACCTCCCAGAATCCTTCTCGATGAAATCCATAGTGACTGAGTGATGCATGCACCAGGAGGAAGGACCCTGAGTCAGAATGATTGGCCAGAAACAATCCAGAAATTAATCCCATCGCCATGAAACCTAAGACTTCGAGCCATGTGGCAGAGCAGTTCTCCTGGAAGCCCTTATCCCGCTGCTCTCTCCCTGGGCCCTCTTTCCCAACAAAGCTTTGTCAGCAAGTGTCCCCTCAGACAATTCATTTCTGAGTGTCAGGCAAGAGCCTACTCTCAGGCCCTGGAAGGGATTTCCCTTCCTGTAACAGATAGAAAAAGCAGGAATGAATATCTAACTTTACGCTTTTCACTATGTCTTTTAACTTTCTCTTTTTCCTAGCAACCCAGTATGATGGTTTGTTATCTTTTTTTTCCCTCCCACCCACAAATGAAGGAGAAAAGCTCAGCAAAACCAAGTAACTTGCACTGGGGCACCTGGCTGGGGAGCGGTGGAATTCTACCCCAGTTCCTGGATGTCAGTGGCCCCTCTAGAGCTTCCCAGGTGGTTCAGCTGGTAAAGAGCTTGCCTACCAATGCAGGAGATGCAAGAGACGCGGGTTCAGCTCCCGGGTGGGGACGATCCTCTGGAGAACGAAATGGTAACCTGCTCCAGTATTCTTGCCTGGAAAATCCTATGGACAAAGGAGCCTGGCAGGCTACAGTCCATGGGGTTGCAAAGAGTTAGACACAACAGAGTGTGCGCGTGTGCACGCACACACACGCACACACACACTGTCCCTCTATCCCTCAAATGACCCCCCTCCCCCCTAGTTCTAGCTTTGGGAGGTTGGGGAAAGACTGATTGGAGGCAGGGAGGAGCTGGCAGAAGCACCCCCTCCTAAGAGGCAAAAGAAAAAGGACTCCACCCTTGGTGTAAGGGATTACATTTTCCTTATTGTCATGTAAAGAATTCCCCTTTCCTGGCAGAGGAGGCCAGTTTCTAAGAGAAACTCAAATAGCATTGTATGGAAGGTTCACGCTGGGGAGAGCCAAGCAAATCCTGCTAAGGGATTAAGACTTTCTTCCCCTGGCTCTCCCAGAGCCCTGAAACCAACTGTCTGAATATTATTCTATGGGGCAGGGGAGCTGGACGGTAATTCTACAAGACAGAATATTGAATAGTCACTCGACTGAAAATCCCCAAAGGCATTCTTTTCTGAGAAGATGGTCGGACTAATTTATATTGGCCAGCCGATGGAACAGCCAGGCAGATGAATCTATCTTCTCCTAAGAGATTGATAGCCTCAACTGAAAACAGTTGTTTGGACAAACTGTCAAACTCCCGCAGGGCCCACTTGACATCTGTGTTTGTCAGGTCAGCGAGGAGAACGGCTCTGACTTGGAGAGGCTGAGGGTTTGCTGTTGCCTGCTGCTCCCTGGAGATCTACACAGCAATTGAAGCCTCAGTGGTCACCATCAAAGAAAATTCACTGGAAGAAGGTCCCAAGGGGAGCCGTGCTTCAGTCGTGTTTGACGAGTCCAGAGCGTTTGCTGTTCCATTCCTGTTACCCAAGTATGGCCTCTCTGTACACCAGAGCCAGATAAAATCAGAGTGGCTCCGTGGTATGGTAAAAAATCTGCCTGCCAATGCGGGAGATGAGGGTTCAATCCCTGGGTCAGGAAGATCCCCTAGAGAAGGAAATGGCAGCCCACTCCAGTGCTCTTGCCTGGGAAATCCCATAGACAGTAGAGCCTGGCAGGCTTCAGTCGACGAGGTCGCAAAAGAGCAGAACAACAACAGAAAAGGATAACTTTATTTCTTTGCCAGGCAAACAGGAACACACCGGGCTCCTCCCTAGAAAAACTAGGTGTCTCAATTCCAGAGGATTGATGAAGCGTTTTATAGCACTGGCTCAAAGATGGGGTCTCTGACAAGATTATGGTGTGAGCTGGGCTTGCAGTCCCTTAATCTCAGGTAGTCGCTCTCTTAATCTTGATGAACTTCTCTGATCTCTTTAATCTTGCCTCAGGTGGTCTCCTAGCTGCTGCTTCTTGAATAGCAACAGTTGGGATCCACCCTTTGGAACTCCGGGAAGGTCACGGAGGCTGGAGTCTTGCCCATAAAAAATGGGGGACAGAAAGGCCTCCAGGCCTGGGCATCCCCCAGGCCTCCACTCAGTTTCATTGCCATCTTCTTCAACCCTTACCAAACTCATATTACCTCATCTGCTACAGCTTTTCTGGTATTTTTCAGAATTTTCCAGAATCTAATCTGAGGTTGCTGGCCTTACCAATCCATCTAGTGTCAGAGCAGGAAGAGTCGTGCTCGACATTGCTTTCACTAGGTTCACCCTGATGAACGCAGCAGCAGTGGGCTGAGAAAAGGAGACAGTGAACCGGGCCCCAGAGGACACTGACAGCTGGAAGGAAGCTTGTCAGCCAGTCAAGAGATGGACAGTCCTCGGAACTTCCCTGGCAGTGCAGTGGCTAAGACTCCACGCTCCCAATGCAGGAGGCCTGGGTTTGATCCCCGGTCAGGGAACCAGACCCCCAAAAGCTGCAATGAAAGATCCTCATGCCACAAATAAGACCTGGCACAGCCCCCCTCCGAAAAAAGGAGAGATGGATGGTCCGAAGGCAGGGTGGAGAAGCACAGCCTAGCCATAGTGAGTTGAGGTGGTGGTGTTATTCAGTTGCTTAGTCATGTCCAACTCTTTGCAACCCCATGGACTGCAGCACGCCTGGCTTCCCTGTCCTTCACCATCTCCCAGAGCTTGCTCAAACTCATGCTCATTGAGTTGACAATGCCATCCAACCATCTTATCTTCTGTCGTCCCCTTCTCCTCCTGCCCTCAATCTTTCCCAGCATTAGGGTCTTTTCCAATGAGTCAGCTCTTTGCATCAGGTGGCCAAAGTATTGGAGCTTCAGCTTCAGCATCAGTTTTTCCAATGAATATTTAGGATTGATGTCCTTTAGAATTGACTGGTTGGATCTCCTTGCAGTCCAAGGGACTCTCAAGAGTCTTCTTCAGCACCACAGTTCAAAAGCATCCATTTTTCACCATTCAGCCTTCTTTATGGTTCACTCTCACACTGGCACATGGCTACTAGAAAAACCAAAATGGACCTTTGTTGACAAAGTCATGTCTCTGCTTTTTAGTATACTGTCTAGGTTTTTCATAGCTTTCTTTAAAGTGAAAGTGTTAGTCTCTAAACCTTGTCCGACTCTTTGCTGACCTCTATCTACGGAATCTTTGCAATGTTATTTATTGCATTTAACAGACTACAACATCATGCAGAAGTAACTTTTTGTTTTTCTCTTTTGGCTAAGCCACTCAGCTTGTGTGATAATAGTTCTCTGACCAGGGATGGAACCCAGGCCCCCAGCAGTGGAAGCTAGGAGTCCTATCCACTGTGTTGCCAGGGAATTCTCAATGATGTAACATTTTTTATTTCTTCTTTTTTTTTTTGACATGTACACACTGCTTTATTTATTTTTGGCCATGCTAGGTCTTCACTGCTGCACACAGCCTTTCTCTAGTTGCAGTACACAGGCTTATTGCAGTGGCTTCTCTTGTGGAGTACAAACTCTAGGCTTGTGGGCTTCAGTCGTTGGAATACAGGACCTCATTAATTGTGGCTCACAGGCCACAGAGTGTGCAGGCTTCAGTAGTTGTGGCGCTTGGGCTCAGTTGCTCTGTGGCCTGTGGAATCTTCCCAGACCAGGGACCGAACCTGTGTCCCCTGCACTGGCAGGCAGATTCTTGTCCATTGTACCACCAGGAAAGATGCAACTTTTAAACGCACTGGGAAACCAAAAAAATCCATGCGACTTGCTTTATCACAGTGCTCTGAAACTGAACCCACAATGTCTCAGAGGTATGCCTGGATCGAGAAAAGTGGAAGACTGGGTTACAGGCTCAGCTATGGGCTGGCAGCATAGTCAGATAGTCAGGCAGGCACCAACTTTTACAGTTTACAACCACAAAATCATGTGACTTTTACCAAAATTTCTTGAATTCATCTACCACTCTCCATTCTTTGCCAAAAAAATTAAACTGAACCTCATCAGTTCGAGCCACTCCCATCTTTTGCCAGCCTGTGGCCTTACCCCTGAGGCATCCCAAATTTCTTCCTATAGAGTGATCTTTTCAAAAGTGAATCTGATCAAGTCACCTCACCCATGCCCATCCCCAAGGGTTTAAACACTTTTCTTCATTGACCTTGAAGATGAAAGTTGCTCAGTTGTGTCTGAGTCTGCGACCCTATGGACTATGCAGTCCATGGCATTCTGCAGGCCAGAATACTGGAGTGGGTAGCCTTTCCCTTCTCCAGGGGATCTTCCCAACTCAAGGATCAAATCCAGGTCTCCTACACTGCAGGCGGATTCTTTACCAGCTGAGCCACAAGGGAAGCCCGTTGACCTTAAGTTAAATTCAAAACTCCTTGACAGATAAATAGGCTCCCTCCAGATCAGGTTTGCCACTCGCCCTTACCTCTCCCCACCCACAACCAAAAGGAATTCAAACCCTTGCAGTTCCCATAGCAGAATTTTCTTGCTGGCAATAATTCTCTCTTACTGTATTGCCATGACCAGCCAGCTCCTTCTGGTCATTCATGGTGCAGTTGCCATGTCGTCCGCTCAGGGGAGGCTTTCCTACTCTACACGTTCACCCTGCTTTAGCAGTTTCACACTGTATTCTAACTGGCTGTTCACCTCCTAGTTACCTATCTCCCTGTCCCTACCCTCATTCTAAAACTGTGGGTTCCCTGGCAGCCGAGACTCTCCTAGCATCTGTTAGAGCATAGCATCCAGCACGACGGCAGGCATATAAGTGTTCGATGAATATTCATTTAATGGCTAAATGAACAGGTCAACTGATTGCCAAGGATGATCCCTATTTGCAGTACACAATTGCTTTAATAATTAAGATTTCTTAATAATAAATATAGTAAAATTAAAATATACTTTCCCCAGTACATGCAAAAGAAAGCCTTTTTCCCCTTGAGTATTTTCCCAAGGGTTTGTAAACTTGTGCCATGGACCTTTTTTATACTATGGTTTGTGAACCCCTTCACAGGATATTTGTGTGTGTGTGTGCTTAGTCATTCAGTCGTGTCTGACTCTTTGTGACCCCATGGACTGTAGCCCACCAAGCTCCTCTGTCCATGGGGATTCTCCATGCAAGAACACTGGTGTGGGTTGCTATGTCCTCTTCCAGGGGATCTTCCCAACCCAGGGATTGAACCCAGGTCTCCCACATTGCAGGCAGATTCTTCACCTTCTGAGCCACCAGGGAACTCCTGTATTTTTTAAATACAAATAATAAAATACTGTTACAAAGGACCAATATGATTGCTGTGTGGTTTGTTGCCTATATTCATAGTGGAGAAACATGTCAAATTTCAGATAGAAGTTCAAACCGCAACTAAACAGATTGGAGGAAAATATGTATATCAAATACAATTTAAAGAGTTCACTTAAATTTTACAGAGAAGTCACTGAGGCTATAAAAGGAAGATCCAAAGTTAAGTGCTAACACCACCAGTGACTCTAAGTGAATAACCAGTATGATGACCTGGGAAAGAAAATGCACCTTGGCATTTTTATTTTCAAGGAACAGTTATCTTTTGCCATATGAAGATCTACAAGTTGCAGTGGGGAAACCAGATCTCAATCTTGAACCAGACCCTTCAGTTAGTACATCCTTTACATGCGCTGCTTTATCACACTGATTGTGTAATATTCTCAAATTGAGAATTTATGATTAACATAATTACATCCCATCCTTTGGATCTCCCTAATTTTTCCTTTTGGGCTTCCCTGGTGGTCAGTGGTAAAGAATTGTCTGCTAATGCAGGGGATGAGGATTTAATCACTGGGTCGCAAAGATCTGCTGGAGAAGGGGATGGCACCCCACTCCAGTATTCTTGCCTGGGAAATCCCATGAACAGAGGAGCCTGGTGGGCTACATTCCATGGTGTCGCAAAGAGTCAGATATGATTTAGTGACTAAACAACAACAACAACAACAACAGCGAATTGTCCCTTTACAAATCATTTTCATATAATCACATAACCAAATCTAATGAATCTTGATGAAAAAGTGTCTCATCTATACCTAAATAATATGTAGTATTGTCCTAGAACTACAAACTTGTTTTGCTTTGTTTTTATAGTGGAGTATCTTTGATTACCTCATTTCACTTCCCTGGTGGCTCAGACGGTAAAGAGTCTGCCTACAATGAGGGAGACCGGGGTTCAATCCCTGGGTTGGGAAGATCTCCTGGAGAAGGAAATGGCAACCCATTCCAGTGTAATTGCCTAGAAAATCCCACGGGTGGAGGAGACTGGTAGGCTACAGTCCATAGCGTCACAAAGAGTCGGACACGACTGAGCGACTTCACTTATCCTTGATTAAGTATGTTACATTAATTTCAGGTGTACAGCAAAATGATTCAGTTATACTTCTACATATGTATTTTTTTTTCCAAATTTCTTTCCCATTTAGGTTGTTACATAATACTGAGCAGAGTTCCCTGTGCTATACAGTAGGTCCTTCCTGGTTATACATTTTAAATAGAGCAGTGTGTACATGTCAATCCCAAGCTCCCTAACTATCCCTCCCCAGCTACACGTTCCCCCTGGTAACTATAAGTTCGTCCTCTAAGTCTGTGAATCTGTTTTTGTACAAACCTGTTTTTAATTGACAGATATTTAAAATACATGACTTTATTTCTGTATACAAAAAAGGATAATTTTGACACGGTCCCTAAGCCTCTAATTCGTTTTCAGATATTCTCAAACATATTCCACATTCCCTTTCTCCTCCGCCTTCCCCACCTCTACAAATCTCGTTTCTTTAGGCAGGGACTCTCGCGAGATTTCGAGCTCTCATGAATTCTCCCATGAGCCACCGCTCTTCCTTTTCCGGTAAGCGGCCAGAGGTGAGTGTGTCTCTTCGGCATCTTTGTCTAGTGATGAATCCTCTGGTAATCCCTGCCATCCTGGCTTTCTCGGCGCCGATTTCGAGACCCTCAGGAGGAGGACTCTAGCGGCTACTGATTCCTCCCTGGTGGAGCAGTCCTGTGCGCGGGGATGTGTCGGAGCCCCCGGCTTGGCGCCCCTCTGCTGCCGGGCCTCTACAGGCCGCAAAGGGGCTCAATGGGCGAGAATGGGGGTGACGAGGTTAGAAGCCGGCTGTGGTCGGTGCCGACTCCTGAGGGCCAGTGTCTCGCGGTGAGTGGGGGCCGCGAACGCAGCGCATTTGGGGCCGAATGGAAAGAAAGTTTTGGGGGAGGGGAATGAGGTCAAGTCGAGTCGAGGTTTACTCAGTGGCTCAACGTGAGTTGAGCTGCGCTTAACGCGGGTAACACCCTAAAGTGTGTGGAAAGCTTGGCTTTCTTGTGAATCTGTGAGTAAAGGAGGTTTCTGTAGAGGGAGCATGTCCTTGGGTCGAGTTAACTGACTGATCAGACTTGAAGGATCTGATGCTGAGCAGGGCGCTGGGCTCCTCGGCACGGATACTTGAATCCAGATTTGGATGGAAACAGGCTGTGTTTTCTTCCAGAGGGTTAAGGGAAGGGCATCCGTGTCACTAGTCTTAGTAGTGTCAACGTTGCTGTAGGCAGCTGGTTATTGTAGATGAGATGAAACTGGATTGAGAGGATGGCTGCGATGATGGCATTTCTTAGGACACCTTTGGATTAATCATGAAAACAACTACTCTCTGAGCAGCTGTGGACAGTTTATAGTACATAAATGTTAAACTGTGAGTTGCTATAAATATATGTTGACAGTTATTCTTGCTTCCAGCTGACCCTTAAAAATGGTGCGCTATTCACTCGACCCAGAAAACCCCACAAAATGTAAGTGAGCAAGCAACATTTCTTATTTTGGAGTATAAGGCACCCAGATACCAAGATTAACCAAAAATAAATTTTTTTCACCGTATTTTTTAGCATGCAAATCAAGAGGTTCAAATCTTCGTGTTCACTTTAAGGTAGGTGAATCGTAGTTATGTTCTGAAAGCATTGTTCCTTGAGTATTTTTTAACCGTTCTAAAAAGGTAGCTGCGATGATGTGTTTCTTAGGACACCTTTGGATTCACCATGAAAATAAATCATTTCTGAGCAGCCACCTTTTAGTGAACACTTTGATTTAGGATTTGTGGAATTGGGTAAAATTACCAGAGAACTGCTTGAGAACCTAGTGCACAGATCAAGTTATGGGAAACGTAATTGTAGTTTACAAGATAATGGAGAAATATTAACAGTGAATAAACATGTTTAGGGTTCACATTTCTCCACCTTCAAACCAAGTCTCCCTGGTTCATAACAGATTTTGTATTATGTTTCAAGAATGGAAGGTATTTGGCTCTTGATAAAGGTTGACACGTTGAAAATACTGGAATTTGTTTAAATCTGACAGCTTACGTTATTATGTTTAGAACACTCGTGAGACTGCCCAGGCCATAAAGGGTATGCATATCCGAAAAGCCACCAAGTATCTGAAGGATGTCACTTTAAAGAAGCAATGTGTGCCATTCCGTCGTTACAATGGTGGAGTTGGTAGGTGTGCACAGGTAAGAATTCATAGTTGTCATTTAAAAGACAATTTGTTAGGGAAGGGAGTAGATGGAGTAAAAATGGCCATTGTCCTCCTTTACTGAGGCTCCTTATGGTTGCTGTGATAACAGTCTTTGGGACACCTTTGGATTAACCATGAAAAAAAAAACAATGTTCTGAACAACCTTGATGTAGGTTGAAGTAAATTTCATCTTGTAACATTGATTTAAATTGAGGCAAATTACTAATAAACTCTCTGGTTTTGTTTTTTAGGCCAAACAGTGGGGCTGGACGCAGGGTCGGTGGCCCAAAAAGAGTGCTGAATTTTTACTACACATGCTCAAAAATGCAGAGAGTAATGCTGAACTTAAGGTACCCACACTATAAGCATCTTTATACATGCAACTTGGATTGTTAACTCAGTTACAGTTGTTGTCTGGATCTATTTCCTTGGTTGACTTGCTTTTTCTTTGATTGACTTGATGAAAGTAGCAAGAGTTCCCATTAAAAAGGTTCTTTTAAATCTCTACTTTCAATTTCCAACAGGAAAAAATTTTTGTTTATACAGCGTTTCAGGAGCGCGGTCTGCAGTAATTTCAAGCCTAAGACTCTAGAATTACCCCCCCTACACACACACACACACAGAGACATAATGCCAGTACATGCAAGAGAGATGCTTTTTTTTTTCCTTGAGTATTTTACCAAGGGTTTGTAATCTTGTGCTGTAAAGGTTAGTGCTCAGTGGTGTCCAGCTCTGCGGCCCCATGGACTGTAGCCTGCTAGGATCATCTGTCCATGGAGTTCTCCATGCGAGAATGCTGGAGTGGGATTGAACCAGGTGTCCTGCATTGCAGGCAGATTCTTTACCATCTCAGCCACCAGGGAGGCCTTTTTTATACTGAGGTTTGTGAACCCCTTCACAGGGTATATTTAAATACAAATAAATACAGTTAGAAAGGAATCATATGATTGGCCTGTGGTTTGTTGCCTACATTCATAATGGAGAGATGTTAAATTTCAGAGGTCAAAACAGCAGTATGTAATTGAACAAATCCTATGCCAACTAAACAAATTTATCCATTTGAGCAGTTATCCTTTACCATTTTGCATTTGGAAAACTGGGTTAGAACTGGAATTAGTGTAGGTCTGTTAGCTGTAGCCCTTCTAGCTGCTAAGCCTTGCTGTCAAAATCAAGCTTAGATATAGATCCTTTGAGATTCTTGTAACTCTGCTCCCTAATGAATACCACTTATAAAATAGGGGCAATTACCAGCACTGAATTTTGGTAATTACTTAGATTTAAGGGAGGGAACTTAGAATGAAATTTTAAATAAAAATAAATGTGCTATTTAAAGTCATAAGGACTTGAGTGATACAGTTTGTGGTGTTAAGATAAAGGTGTTACCTGATTTAAAATTTTTTTTAAATGTTACATGATTTTGCTCCCTTTTCCCAGGGCTTAGATGTAGATTCTCTGGTCATTGAGCACATCCAAGTGAACAAAGCCCCCAAGATGCGGCGCAGGACTTACAGAGCTCACGGTCGGATCAACCCCTACATGAGCTCTCCCTGCCACATTGAGATGATCCTTACTGAAAAAGAACAGATTGTTCCTAAACCAGAAGAGGAGGTTGCACAGAAGAAAAAGGTAAATTACTTGGTCTCTGCTCTGTTTCACTTGGTGTATTAGATTGTGGTTGCTGTGATGACTAACTTAGGACACCTTTGGAATAACCATGAAAGGAAGCTATTCTGAGCAACCACCAACCTCTTATAATCATTTTATTTTGGCTTTCATAAGTCTCATTAGTTTTTTTTTAATCTTGGAAGATTTTTATTTTAATTGGAGGCCAATTACTTTACATTATTGTGGTTTTTTGCCATACATTCACATGAATCAGCCATGGGTGTACATGTGTTCCCCATCCTGACCCTCCCTCCCCACCCCATCCCTCGAGGTCATCCCAGTGCACCAGCCCTGAGCACCCTGTCTCATGCATCAAACCTGCACTGGCGATATATTTCATGTATGATAATATATGTGTTTCAGTGCTATTCTCAAATCATCCCACCCTTGCCTTCTCCCAGAGTCCAAAAGTCTGTTATTTACATCTGTGGCTCTTTTGCTGTCTCGAATATAATAGCTGAGTAATATTCCATTGTGTATATGTACCACAGCTTTCTTATCCTCATTAGTTTCTTAACAGCGAGTGGGAATTTCGTATTGTTCAGTGTGTTAAAACTGTGTGATTATATGCTGATGTCCACACCTAGATGGCCATGACCACTTCAGATGTAATTTATCTGGAACAGGGCACCCCCTCCCTGCAGCCCCTATCTCCAAGAAATATAAATGATTATATTTAGTTCTTTAGCCTGGAGCCCGGGGATGACTCAAATCCTAATGAATCTGTCTTCTGTTGATTTTCTCATATTATCCTCCATCCTTTTTTGCCACTTGGTTCTTTCCAGCTGGGCTGCCAGCCTGTAGTCTTCATTCTCTTCTTAATGCTCTAATTTCTTCCTGGCTGCCTTTCTCTCCATGCCACTTCTCTGTGCCAAAGGACTCATTCCCTTTATGATGAAATTTCCGATTACCTTCATTGAGATACAACTTCCTCTTTAAGATGTGTGTTTCTCCTGGAATCATTCTTCTAATAGTGCTTTTATTTTTCCTTTACCCCAGATATCCCAGAAGAAACTGAAGAAACAAAAACTTATGGCCCGGGAATAAATGCCGCAGAAAATAAATGCAAATAAAAGTAAAAGTGTTGGTTGTCTTAATTAGTAAATGTATTTCAAGTGTTAACCACAAAATGGATCAAATGATTATTTATGTTAATAAACAGGCTCTTTGCATCTTTTGGTACTTCATATAAAATGGAATTGAGAACATGGGAAAATTTCTGACTCTTTTCCACCTACTTTTTTTTAACTTAAAGCACCCTAAGTCTGCTACTGAAATAGCATTTACTGTATTTAGTTATGCATCCATAACTGGGGTTTTAGAGGCTTTTCAGTATCCCAAAGAGAAACCTTAGCAGTGGTTGACTGTCTCCTCCTAACCCAATCCAGCCCTGAGCTTATACTTATGTTGATTTGCCTATTCTGGACTTTTCATCTAAATCACAATGCTTTGACTTAGCATGTTTTTTTTTTCAGGGTTTTTGTTCTGGCGTGAGGTGTTAGCTTCATTGGTGTCCTCCTCTATACAACCTCAGGGACTAGCCTGCCAGGCTCCTCTGTCCATTGGATTATCCCAGCGAGAATACCGGAATGGGTTTCCTCCAGGGGA
This sequence comes from Muntiacus reevesi, assembly GCF_963930625.1. Lineage (NCBI taxonomy): Eukaryota > Metazoa > Chordata > Mammalia > Artiodactyla > Cervidae > Muntiacus > Muntiacus reevesi. The sequence continues at coordinate 46,822,394 of NC_089252.1, read as the reverse complement.
TCTTCTGACCCAGGGATTGAATTTAGTGAACATCGGAGGACCTGCAGGACTCCTAAAACAGTAGCATTTACTGTGCCACCTGCAATATGTGTGTTAGCTGCCCAGTCGTGTCCGACTCTGACCCCACGGACTGTAGCTTGTCAGGCTTATTTGTCCGTGGAATTCTCCAGGCAAGAATACTGGAGTGGACTGCCATTCCCTTCTCCAGAGGAACTTTCCAACCCAGGGATTGAAGCCTGGTCTCCTGCGTTGCAGGCAGGTTCTTTACTGTTTGAGCTACCACAATGTAGGATCAGTCAAAGTTGCTCAGTCGTGTCCGACTCTGCGACCCCACAGACTACAGTCCATGGAATTCTCCAGGCCAGAACACTGGAGTGGGTAGCCGTTCCCTTCTCCAGGGGATCTTCCCAATCCAGAGATCAAACCCAGGTTTCCCGCAATGCGGGCAGATTCTTTACCAGCTGAGCTACCAGGGAAGCCCAGGAGCAATCAAAGCCTAGCTGATAGCAGCTGTCCCAGTGGGAGTTGAAGTGGTACGGCCATTGTTTGTAAGATAAATCCCTCGAAATCGACTTGAATGTTAATTTTCCGTGCTCTGGAATTTAAGACCCTTGTAGCAGGTCTTAAAATGGGGAAGGAAGTGGCAACCCACTCCGGAATTCTTGGCCGGGAAATCCTACGGACAGGATACTGGCCGGCTACAGTCCATTGGGTCGCAAAAAGTCGGAGACCTAGCGACTAAAGAGGATGAGCTCAGTCACAGCTGCATTCGAAAACATGCTAGCCGTCACTGTGAAGCAAGCTTTCACACAGGTGGTGAGCCGCTCGCAAAGGCGCCATCCTCCGGGCCCAGCGTCGTGGGTGTTGCTCGGCGACGGAGCACCTGAGAAAGCGAGTGCTTCCACCTCGCCGGCAGGCTCGAGTGACTGCCGCAGCCGCGCCGGAAGTCGTCCACGCCCCCGGCGGGCGACCCGTTACGTCCGGCGCGTCGTCAGGCTGACGCATGCGCGCCTTTGTCGGCCCCTCCTGCGGTACCATTGGCTCGGCTCGGCGCGTCCCCGCGACCCTACTTCCGGAAGCGTGGATACTGCCCCTGAGACTTGATCGTCGCCGGTGAGCCGGGCCGGGTAGTGGCCTGGGGGATCGGGGCGGCGTGGGCGGTGGCCTCGGTGCGCAGCGCGGTTCTCCTGCCCTCACGGTACAGCAGCCCCCAGCCCCGCGCGTCTGCCTCCCGCCCACCTCGCCCTTTGCCTGCCCTGCGCCCGCGTCCACCCGCTCCTGCCTCCTCTTACTCCGGATCCGCTCTCTGGCCTGAACTGTCGGTATCACTTTTTATTATCGTCACCCCCTTTTCGCTCTTCCTCTCTCCTCTCTCTCAGTCCTTACCTTTGACTCGGCCTGTCCCGCTCTCTTTTGTCTCCAGACCGATTTCTGGAGGACTGATTCCTTCCAGGAGCAGACGTTCCCCCTCCTCAGCTGCTGCCTGTTCTCAAAGAGCGTTAGCTATTTCTTGTCCATCGTATTGGACTGAGTCGAGTGAAAGAAATTCCTCTCCTCCAGCAGTTTCGATCCATTTATCTCACTGTGTTGTAATATTCGATAATTGGCTTGGAGACAGTAAATGAAATTATTTTTTATTAACTTATCATAGCCACCTCTAGACCTTTCTTAAGCCACAGTTTCTAGGCCTTTCTAAGCCATAATTATGACAGAAGTAACTAGTAGTAATTGTTCTTGAGAATTTATTTAAAACAATTTCAAGTAGGTTAGAAACGTGAATCTTTATGATGGAACGCTTGCAAGTCATCGTATTATCCTGGTGCTCGGTAGCATTGCCAGTTGTTTTGAAGGGTTTCGTTTTTTAAAGTGTTAGAAAGGGGAATATCATGATGATTGTGTGTTTTGGGAAGGGGAAATGCAAGAGCGTTTAGCTAGGAAACTAGAATTAGGAGTTCTGGTTTTAGCCAGCTCTAGTTACCTAAAGTGTGGGCTTTGGACAGGTTCCAATTTTTTAATCTGTTTTGGGGTTTTTTTCTTTTAGTAACAACATTTAGATAGTGCTTACCATATGCGGACACTGTTCTGAGGTCTGTATTCCTATTGTCTAGTCCACACTACATCCCTTTGATATAGATACTAATATATATCTTCTTTTCACACATGGAAGAATTAAGGCACTGTCTGGTCAAGTAACGTGCTCAGGAACACTGTCTAGAAAATAATGAAAGCAGGTCTCAAATCCAGGCAGCTCCCCTGGTTCCTGCTTGATTATTAGGCTGTGGTACTTGTAAGACCTAAACCAATCTGAAGCTCTTCAGATGAGATTCTAAAAGTCTATTAGCCCAAAATATTCCTTGTAAAATGCTGAAAAAGACTCTTGCTTCTTTGCTTTATTTTGATCAGAGGATATGTTCTTTAAAAGTTTGGAGCAAAATATTTTTGGCAAATTCCTAAATTATTTTAATTTGGCTGGCACATGTGTGCGCTCACTTGGCTTCAGTTGTGTCTGACTTTGTGACCCTGTGGACCATAGCCTGCCAGGCTCCATTGTCCACGGGATTCTCCAGGCAGAAATACTGAAATGGGTTGCTGTGCCCTCTCCAGGGGGTCTGCCTGCTCGAGATCCAGCCTGTGTCTCTTCCATCTCCCGCCTTTGCAGGCAGTTTCTTTACCACCACTCGTGCCTCCTGAGACTAGAGGACTGTTTTCTTTAGTTATGAATCCTTTGTAAAATAGTGGTCATTCCCTGATGTACATGTACATTTTTATTTCAGATTGGATTATCTATATCATTCCTCGCTTGTGTTGTGAATCATTTTAAATTGCCTAGTTTAACAATGCTTACTCATTCACCAGTAATTACTCCGAATTCCTTAATGTTTTGGTGACTCCTTTTCTTTATATGTAAATGGAAACGCCAAGTACCCAACCTGACTAGGTGTTTTGAAGGTTAATTGAGTTGATGTGGGTAAAGGGCTTAATTGCCTCATCCTCAGTGCTAAGAAGTGTTGGATGACCCTATGACTGCAGCCCTCCAAGCTCCTCTGTCCAAGGGATCTCCCAGGCGAGGATGCTAGAGTGAGTTGCCATCTCCTTCTCCAGGGGATCTTCCCCACCCAGGGACTGAACCCATGTCTCTTGCATTAACAGGCGGATTCCTTATCACTGAGCCACCTGGGAAGCCCTGTCTTTCCTTTATCACCAAATTTATGATTGTGAAACAGTGTTGGACAGTTTTGGAGGCAGGCTTATCCTCACTCTTACATTCAAGTCTACTACCTGTTGCTCCTTTCCCTTGTAGATAGAAGCATTTTAATGAATAGACTCTTGCTTTACAGTAGTACCTGTAGTGTGATTTAAGTTTTTCCTTCAGTGTAGAAATAGTCTTTTCATATATTTTAATCTAGGTATATTCCTTCAGTCATTAGTCTATGATGACCTGATTTGTTTTTTCTGCTGTTTGTCAATAGTTCAGGAACTCACATCTGGGACAATGGTGTGCATTCCCTGTATCGTCATTCCAGTTCTGCTCTGGGTCTACAAAAAGTTCCTGGAGCCATATATATACCCTCTGATCTCCCCCTTTGTTAGCCGTATGTGGCCTCGGAAAGCTATACGAGAAACCAACGATAAAAACAAAGGCAAAGGAGACTATAAGGTAAGAACATTAAAATGCCTTGAATGGGTGGGGGCCGTATAGTCAGGGTAAAATAGTGACTTTTGGAAAATCAAGTTCTTTGAACCATAGTGACTTTTGGAAAGTTAAGTTCTTTGAACGAGAAACTTCATTAATATGTTTAAATTTCCAGAGGAGAAATACAATATGATATCCCTTATATAAATTACACAAATGAACTTACAAAACAGACAGACTTACAAAATGAACTTATGGTTGCCAGAGAGAAGAAATAGAGAGTTTGGAATGGTCATATACACACTGCTATTTTTAAAATGGATTACCAACTAGGACCTACTGTATAGCACATGGAATTCTGCTCAGTGTTGTGTGGCTGCCTGGATGTGAGGGGTTTTGGGGGAGAATGGATGCGTGTATGTGTGTGGCTGAGTCCCTTCACTGTTCACCTGAAATCACAACATTGTTAATCAGCTATACGCCAATACAAAAGAAAAAGTTCAAAAGAAAAAAACTACTAAAGTCTAAATTTCTCTCTTAATTGGGGTTTGGAATTTTCTATTTATAATTAACACTTGGTTTAAATTAAGGTTTTAAGTAAGTCCTCTGATTTATGCATTGGCTTCTTGCAAGATAGTAACAGTATTTCCTGTCTGGTAAGAGTAATGGTAAATAGCTAATAGAGGACAAAAGATGATTCTGAATAAGCCAGTTTCTCTGATTGATAACTTTGATAAGAGATGTAATGAGTAGAGGTTTTCTTCTTGTAATGCAGTTATTTTTTTAATGAATATTTAGACAACTGTGTTTTCTTTAGTGTTGGTGATTATTAAATTCAATCACCTGCACGAATTTAGCCAACCTGCACATTTCCAGTAGTTTTTCATTCTGAAGTTTGTGTTTTTAAAGAGAATATCTCTTATAATGTCTTTTTTTGTAATGATATCTAAAATATTTTTTCATTTTAGGGTGCAGACATAAATGGATTACCAACAAGAGGACCAACAGAAATCTGTGATAAAAAGAAAGACTAAACTGATTGTCCCGAAGGATCTCATTGTTTTAAAAATGGACCTGATACTATGAAGCACCTTCTTTGTAATTGTCTCTGATCTTTTTCCAAGACCAGAATTTGGGTTAGATATTAATAGTTTAGATATTTACCTGACACTAATCAGGGAATACCTGGTATTTGTATTTAAAATGTAGCTAGTTATATTTAACGACCTCATTCCTGAGTTCCTTTTTCATTAAAGTAGCTTTCATTTCCTTTATTGCAGTTTTAAAAATATGAATAAATATATAAGGTTTGTGCCAGTAGCCACTGTTACTAAGTCAGTACCTAGAAATCCCTGGGGGCTCTAGCTTTTATTCGGAATTTTATTCAAATTCTTCAAATTTGAGTAGTGTAATTTTACTGTGAAACATTGCAGTGAGACTCTGCAGTCAAATGAAAGGTAGTTTTTGGAGATGATAAAAACTTGAAATAAAGATGTAGTTACTGTCCAACTCAAAGGAGTAGCTTATCTGTGAGAATAGTAATTACTATTTATTGCTCTGAGGAAGATAGAAAAGACAGGGAAATAGGGGAAACCTCTCTGGAAAATGGAACATCTTTTACATAAATGTCTAATGTGTAATATAAAATTCTAATCCTTGTTTTGTTCCTTCTGTTCCTACAAATGTATTAAATATTCAGTTTAGCTTGTTCTTTTTTCTTTTAAATATTTAAAAGCAAGATTTTTTAACTGCATCAGAAAGCAGGATTGGAATAGTGTGATGGCATCAGAATAGTTATGGGGCAGTGATACTTTCTTCTTTTTAAAAAAAAAATTTAGATTGTGTCAGTTATTTTGTTCCATAATAATATACCCTAAAGTTAGTGGTTTTTAGCAACTGTGATTTGACTGGTAAGTTACTTGCGGGTCTGGGCCTGCCCACATGGTCTTTCATCCCTGGGCTTCTTCCCTCTACTATTGGGATATACAAATATTCAAAGATGGCAAGACATATCTTTATATAATGTTTGTTCTCTCTGAAGTAAGGAGAAGTTAGAAGGAACGCCCCACCTTGGGTCCCCAATGAAGTCCTGGATCTTAACTGAGGCTCTGTTAAACTATCTGGTTAAGTCATTGATCCACCTTGAACTTCTTTTGATAGAAATGAGTCTGTTTCAGTTTTTCTACCCCAGCGCAGCTGAGGGATTAGATAAATTCCTGTTAGCTGCTAAATCCAGTTGATTAACTTGGATTGCTTTTTAAGGTATTAAAAACTATATTGTGAAAGTAGCAGATGTTCATAGAACAATGCTAGGACAGGTTAAATGAAAAATATCCTTTCTCTACTCTCATTCCTTTATTCTGGCTCCAAAGACGGTAGCCACTATTAGCTTTTCCTATAGCCACCCAGCAACTTTGTTAAATGAAGTTTTTATTAAGCATACCATTTTTTAAAAACCAAATAATATTGCAAGGTTTATAATATCCTTATTCTCATAGTCCCCAAAGAATTTACTCATTTAGCTGTTGCTTTTATCTCATGATTTATCTTCATATTTCTAAGTAATACATGTATACAGTTTTTGAAGCTATCAGCTGTAAACGTTAATGAGTTCTGCATGACTGAGATATAGCTATTTTACACTATATTCCCTCTTCTCCCATACATCCTCCAAATACTATTTTTGTAAATTTTGAGGCAAAATTTGCAAAATTTTACCTATTGATCAGTATATATATCATCATGTGTGCTCTAGATGTCTTCCATTTGTCCCTCCAAATCTTTGCTTCCCTCACCCTACCCTCCCGCTCAAGAAAGCTGTATGGACTACCTCAGTGGGCTTCCTGTGAATCCTTTCTCTGAAGTGGGATCCCTTCTCTGGGATCTGTTGGTTTGGCCAGTGGTATCTGCAGCAGGAGATGGGAGAGAGTAAAGGAAAGTGTGAGGTCAGGGTATTTTTTTCCTTGGCTCCTTCCCTTCAAGGTGTCTTCAGGTCAGGTGTGTTCCTCAGCCAGAAGTCACTGAACCTTATGGTGACCAACTCCACATGACTCCTTCCAGTTTCCACTAACTCTCCCTCTCCTTGTCTCTTTGGGCCTAGTGGTGATGGCATCTGTTAGTAGTGGCTCTGGGTCACTGCTTTATCTCACAGCTACCATCGTCTCCTTGCTAGGACACTGATAGGATGAGCAGGTGACTACAGCTCCCTGCTTGGGTTGTGGGTGTAGTGTGATCAAGTTGCTGTTCACAGAGCATTTCTTTCCTGCAATTGCTTCCTTTTCTCCCCCTACACTTCCTGCATTGACTAGTTGCTGCCTGGGTGCAGGGCGCAGGGGCAGTCCTTAGGACTTCTCTTCACCACTTCTGTGTTGCATCTCTTGTTCCCTGGATCTCACATCTTCCTCTGTTGGTTTACTCCTTCAGTGTTCGTGTTCCTGAAGCATACCAATTTTTCTAATTCAGTACTGAATTTCCCTAAAGTTAACACAGATAATTTTGAAAAGTGATCCCCTAGATCATTCCAGTTCATTTAAACCTACCTTCCTTAGAATTCCTGATTTTCTAAGGCCATTTCTACTTCTAGCAGTCTCACATCAGAGAGAGAGACTAGTGGTTCCCAATCTTGTATTTTTACATACTACTAAAAAATATATTTTTTAAAATGTTGAGGAGTGGATTTCCCTGGTGGTCCAGTGGTTTAGAATCTCCTTTGCAGTGCAGGGGACACAGGTTTGATCCCTGGTCCAAGAACTAAGATTCCACTTGCCACAGAGCAACTAAGCCCAAGTGCTGGAGCCTGAGTGCTGAAATAAGAGCCAGTGCCGCCAGAAATTTCTTAAAAATTTCTGAAGAGGATGATCCATAGTTGTTAGGGGAAGCACACTGACTGAAACCGCCCACCCTGGCCAGGCACCATAGTAGCCATTTGCATGAGTTGTTTTAGACAGGTCCTGGTAAGGAACACCGAACTAATAAGCCTCCACCAACCTGAGTTCAGGAAAGGTCAAGATGAGATACCACATGTCCAACCACCTCCCAGAATCCTCTCTGGCACTCATCTGGGCTGAACAAGGATGCACCACCAGAAAGGACTCTTGAGTTAGAATGATTGGCTAAAGACAACCAATGGGAAACTAATCCCATCACCATAAAACAGACTGCAAGCCATGTGACAGCTGTTGGTTCCTGACCCTACTGTTCGCCGGGGCGCCCTTTCCCAATAAAACCTCTTGCTTTGTCAGCACATGTGTCTCCTCGGACAATTCATTTCCTTGTGTTAGACAAGAGCCCGGTTTCGGGCCCTGGAAGGGGTCCTCCTTCCTGCAACATAGGTGCCAACTTTTTATTTTGCCAAGTGGGAATGTATTAAAATGATGTGATCTATTATCACCTTTATTTCATAAAAGACATTTTGACAGCAAAAGAGTGAAAAGGAACATGGGAATAAAGAGTAACAATAGCCTATTAACACGAATACATTTATACAGGATATCTTTGTGTTTTCATGAGAAATTCACAATTTTGGCCATGTTTTTCTCTTTATAGTTGGTGAAAAATCATCTATCCTTGGACTGGATTTGGTAGTCACTGTTCTATACCACACAAGTATTATCTTGCTCCACCCCATATCAGCCCTAACATGTTAGTCTATATTATATGTATGTTAGGTGTAGAGTCTAGGATTCCAAAGCCATACCCTTAAATTGTCTTGACATTGACCCCCTGCAGAGCAGTCACAGTGGCTGATACCTTGTCAGACCTTAGTGGGAATAATGGGGCAGAAGTGGAGAAGAGTGTAGACTAATTAACGTTGACTTGTTTTCAAGGTTCGATTTTGCCCACATTTAGCATGACTTTTTTCTTAACTGAGTTTGCAAGAACTGATTTTGTGCTAGTTAACTGCATTTCCTGTCTCTTGGACACATTTTCTCAGACAGTCTTTTGAGGCTCTCCTGAAAGACTTGGGTTTTGTCATGTCTTTTTCATTATTGAGCTTCATTCCAAGGAAACAAGTGAGTCAGCACTACTCGAAATGACCCCTTCTGATGTGTTGATCTGTTCAACAGATTGATGGGATTGAAAAGAACTACCCACTGATCCTAAGCCTCTTGAGCTACCTAAAGCTAAATGTCCCAGGTTCACTTATAATCAAAAGAAAAAAGGGGAAGTTCTCTTGTGGTTTCCTCCCAACATAACCAGCTAGTTCTGTCCTCAAAGTCATATTTGTTAATAAGGCAAACAGTTCCTTAAGAAAGACAGACTACCGGTAGATGTATTTAAGTGAAGGGAGAGGTTAGATTGAGAAGGTATGACTGAGGAAGGGAGTGTATGGTGGAGTAGTTGCAAAATATACTTAAACACTCCAAATGTCGAGCTGGTATGGACCTTCAGATACACCTAACCCCATCCGCTCATTTCTACTAAAATGGTTGCTGCTGCTGCTGCTAAGTTGCTTCAGTTGTGTCTGACTCTGTGCAACCCCATAGACAGCAGCCCACCAGACTCCGCCATCCCTGGGATTCTCCAGGCAAGAACACTGGAGTGGGTTGCCATTTCCTTCTCCAATGCATGAAAGTGAAAAGTGAAAGGGAAGTGGCTCAGTCATGTCCGACTCTTTGAGACCCCATGGACTGCAGCCCACTAGGCTCCTCCGTCCATGGGATTTTCCAGGCAAGAGTACTGGAGTGGGTTGCCATTGCTTTCTCCATCTAAAATGGTTAAATGGCCTAAAAAGAAATAACCCAGATGTTGGAACAGGGCAAGTCTTCTGCAGGACTGCTATGTACACTTGTGTTGCGTGCACTGCCCATTTTCAGAGGGTTCCGTCACACGGAAAACAATTGTAAATGATGCCCTGAGATCTATACATAGCACATCCGCAGTCCTAGAGGTCCTGCTCCTGACTTGTAATTCAGCGGGTAAAGTTTTAGACTTCCTTGGTGTATTCATTTTCTATTGTTGCATAACAGAGTATCACAAACTTAGTGGCTTAAAATAACATGAGTTTATTATCTCACATTTTCTGCAGGTCAGCCATATGGGTATGACATGGCTGGATTGTCCACTTAGGGTGTCACCAGGCTGAAACCAGGATGTTGCACTTCTCATCTGGGCCTCCAAGTTCACTGGTTGCCAGCAGAATTCATTTTCCTATGTCTGTAGCACTGAGGTTCCCACTTTTCTCTAGTCAGTCTGGAACTACTCTTAGCTCCTAGAGGCTATTTGTAGTTCCTGGGCGTGTGGCCCCTATAGTCAGCTCACAGTATGTATGTTCACTTTCTTCCAAGGAAGGCAGAGCACATCTTTGACTTCTAAACTGGGACCACCAGAGAAAATGCTTTTAAAGGACTCATGTGATTATGTCAGATCCAAGTAATTTCCCTAATTTAAGGTCAACTAATTTTGGATATTAATTACATCTGCAAAATTCTTTTGCAGCAGCATTAAGCTTAGTATTTGATCGGTATTTGGGAGAAGATATATGTACATCAGGGGCCAGGAACCTAGGGCAACTGTCTGAGAAGCTGCTGGAGGTGATGGAATTCCAGCTGAACTACTTCAAATCCTAAAAGATGATGCTGTTAGAGTGCTGCATTCAATATGCCTGCAAATTTGGAGAACTCAGCAGTGCCCACAGGACTGGAAAAGGTCAGTTTTCATTCTAATCCCAAAGAAGGGCAATACCAAAGAATCCAAACTACTGTACAATTGTGCTCATTTCATGTGCTAGCAAGGTAATGCTCAGAATCCTTCAAGCTAGGTTTCAGCAGTACATCAACGGAGAACATCCAATTGTACAAGCTGGATTTAGAAAAGGCAGAGGAACCAGAGATTAAATTGCCAATACCCATTGGATGGATCACAATAAACTGGAAAAATTTTCAAGAGATGAGAATACCAAACCACCTTACCTGTCTCCTGAGGAAACTGTATGCAGGTCAAGAAGCAACAGTTATGCAACTAGACGTGGAAAAACAGACTGGTTCAAAATTGGGAAAGGAGCACGTCAGGGCTGAATACTGTCACCCTGCTTATTTAACTTCTATGCAGAGTGCGTCATGTGAAATGCCAGGCTGGATGAAGCACAAGTTGAAATCAGGATTGCCAGGAGAAATATCAATAACCTCAGATACACAGATGATACCACCCTAGTCGCAGAAAGCAAAGAAGAACTAAAGAGCCTCTTGGTGAATGTGAAAGAAGAGAGTGAAAAATCTGGCTTAAAACTCAACATTCAAAAATCTAAGATCATGGCATCTGGTCCCATCACTTCATGGCAAATAGATGGGAGAAATGGAAACAGTGACAGACTTTTATTTTCTTGGGCTCCAAAATCACTATAGATGGTGACTACAGGCATGGAATTAAAAGATGCCTGCTCCTTGGAAGAGAAACCATGAAAAACCTAGACAGTGTATTAAAAAGTGGAGACATTACTTTGCCTACAAATGTCCGTATAGTAAAAGCTATGGTTTTTCCAGTAGTCATGTATGGATGTGAGATTGAACTATAAAGAAGGCCGCAGAAGAATTGATACTTTTGAACTGTGGTGTTGGAGAAGACTTTTGAGAATCTCTTGGACTGCAAGGAGATCCAACCTGTCTATCTTAAAGGAAATCAATCCTGAATATTCATTGGAAGGACTGATGCTGAAGCTCCTATATGCTTTGGCCACCTGATGTGAAGAGGCATCTCATTAGAAAAGACCCTGATACTGGGAAAGATTGAAGGCAGGAGAAGAGGACCACAGAGGACATGATGGTTGGATGTCATCACCAACTCAATGGACATGAGTTTGAGCAAGCTCCAAGAGATGGTGAAGGACAGGGAGGCCTGGCCTGCTGCCGTCCATGGGGTTGCAAAAGTCAGACACGACTGAGGGACTGAACAACAACAACATCCTAATTTGGCCCCAGCAGGAAGCCGATACAAATACACAGTGACCCCGCTCCTAAGTTCTTCCAGCATGAAGCAGAGGATAGCTCCACTATGCACTATTAGGAACTGCAGTGGTCTGGCTGTCGAGGTAACTTTTTTGCGAGATGTGGCCTCAGGGCTCCAAATAAGGAAAGAGGAACAGGGACTCTGTGGACTTAGTTATGTAGCTGGGCCCTCCTGCAGGCAGGAGGGACTTGAGAACAGAGTAACCTCTCACTCAGCCACACAGTCAACACCCCAGACCTGAGGAGTCACATCCTCTGAGCATTCTGGCAGTTGGGTCTTATCTGACTGCTAAAGGCTGGCATCACAGGGAATTCATCACTATTGCATGCAGGAGGCCTAAGGGACTGCTCATTCCAGTCTTCTGCTCAGCTTACTGGCTGTGCAGTGAGTGTCTGCGTCCTCGCAGGTCCCTAAGTCTCCGTTCCTCATCTCGAGTAGACAGACTTGGTTAGTTGCCACTGTCCTTTCCCAGCAGCGATGTTATTTGATTATCTGTTCATCCAGCCTCTGGATGAATCCAGCCTCTGCTTGAATACATGAAGAGATCAGAATCTCATTTTCCTTCCAGGTAGACCATTTCACTACTAGGAAGCTTAATTTTACTTCACAACCTATTGTGAAGTGCTTTTCAGGCCATTAAATTAGCTTTCTACATCAACTCTTTCTCATAGGATTGTCTGGAGATTTAAACAAAATACAGTACATAGGTCATAACAACTTGCGTATGTTTGATTATTAGTATTGATCTTATTGTCAAAAAGTTCTTACATGGAACTGAAATCTGCAAGCTGTAACTTCAGACCTATGGTCCTAAATTGGTTCCCTGGAACACCAAAAATAAATGGGTCATGACCTCTGAGAACAGTGATCATATTTTTCTCAAGTCTTCTTTCTCTTTTTTAAAAAAAATATTTATTTGACTGCATCCAGTCTTAGTTGTGGCATGCGGTATCTTCACTGAGTCATCAGGAATTTTCATTAGGGTGCTCAGATGCTCTAGTTGTGGAGTTCAGGCTCAGGTGTTGTGGCATGTGGGCTTAAGATGCTCCATTCCATGTGAGATCTTAGTTGCCTGACTAGGGATTGAACCCACACACCCCGCATTGCAAGGCTGGTTCTTAATCACTGGACCACCAAGGAAATTCCTCTCTTTTCTTTTTTTTTTTTTTTAAGTCTTTTCTTAATCTAGTTGTGCATCCTCAGTGCTGTCAGCCATTTCACATTGGACATGAGACCTCTCTCCCTCCTGATTACCCTTCGCAGGATAATCTAGTTCTGGTTAATGTACAGTACATGTCCCTTAGGAGGGGCACCCAGAAACCGGCAGCTGTCAGTACATGTGAGATGATTACCACCTGGATTATGCAGGTGAATTAAAATTTATAGAAAAAGGCATGCTACATGCATTATTTAATTTAATTCTCACAGCAACTATGACATATGAATGTGTTACTGTCTCCAGTAGAAAACTAGTCTCAAAAAGGTTAAGTGACTATTATGGGCTGCATGTTTGTCTCCCGCCCCCACCCCAACCCCAATTTATATATTGAAGCCCTAATCCCAATGGGACAATATTAGGAGGTGGGGTCTTTTGGAGGTAATTAGGTTTGGGTGGGGTCGTGAGGGTGGAGCCCCCATGAGAGGACTAGAGTCTGTATTAGGAAAGAAAGAAATTAGCCCCTCTTTCTCCACCGTGTGGGGCTATGATGGCAAGAGCCATCGGCAGATCAGGAAGAGTGTTCTCACCAGATACCAGATGAGCCAGTGCCCTGATCGCCAGGGGCTGGACTCCCCAACCTCCAGAATTGGGAGAAATAAGCATCTGTGGTTTGAGCCACCCAGTCTATGGTATTCAGTTACAGGAGATAACGAATAACTGACTAGGGTAGTGACTTTCTCAAATTGTTCAGCTCATAATTATGAGCTGAACCAGAATTCAGACAAGTCTGACTCCAAAGTCAGCTCTTCTTTTTTCAGAAAAGTTGGAAATGGGAGCACTATTCACCGACAGGCGTGAAACAATAATCTTGAGATAGTTTTGACACTGCTCGTGGAGTGACCTTCTAACAGGCAGAGGTCTTTTTTGACCCGTTAGTTTCTAAGAAGAGAGACAGCACCCTCCAGGTGAAGATTTGTTCACATGTGGAATCTGTTCCAACTTGCAACACAGGAAAGCTGCACTTCTGAACTTTGTAAACTGGTAATTATAAAAAATCCAATTCAGGAGGTTTTGAGAGACCCCTGGTCTACCCATTTGGCTCCACTTTACGACCCAGCCCTTCTTTCCCTCCTGTTTTTTTTTTTTTTTTTTTTTAAACAATTACTTATTTTGCTGCGTTATGTCTTGGGTGCAGCTTTTTTGTGTGGGATCTTGTGTTGCAGCACGTGGGCTTCTGTGTAGTTGGCATGTGGGATCTTAGTTCCTGGACTAGGGATTGAACCTGCATCCCCTGCATTACAAGGCAGATTTTTAACCACTGGACCAGCAGTGAAGTCCCTCCTCCTGCTTTTAATGTTCTGAATTTTGTATTTCATGTGTTTGCAAGTCAGTTTAAATATTTTGGAGAAGAGTCTAAACAAACTAACAACTGAATAATTAGCCCCAGCTCTTTCCCCTTTTCTCCATCATATCTAATCTGAGTTTTCCAGAGTATAGGCAAGCTCTTTTAGTAGCCTGTACTACTAACTGAATTTATAGTTATCTAATACCTTCTAGGATCCTTTTAATTTGAGCCATAACCTACCCATTTTTAAACAGTTTTCAGTTTACAGTATTTAAAAATCTTTAATCATACTTTTTTTTTTTTTGAATCAGTGATATGTTCATAAGGTACAAAATTCACAAGTTATAAGAGTGCACACAGAGAAAGATTTCTTCTTCCTATCCCGGTTCCCAGGAACCCAGTTAGCCTCCTAAGAGACAGTCAGGTTTACCAGTTTCTTCCAGAGTTATTTTTTGAAGGTGTAAGCAAATACACACATAGGTATGTATTTACTTTCTCTTTCTTTAAGTCACTGCTTAGTTTTCTTCTTTTGACTAAAAGTATATCTTAAAAATATATCTTGGCATCCAGTCCCATCACTTCATGGCAGATAGATGGGGAAACAATGGAAACAGTGACAGATTATTTTCTTGGGTTCCAAAATCACTGCAGCCATGATGATGGTGACGGCAGCCATGAAATTAAAAAATGTTTGCTCCTTGGAAGAAAAGCTATGACAAACCTAGACAGTATATTAAAAAGCAGAGACATTATTTTGCCAACAAAGTTTTGTCTAGTCAAAGGTATGTTTTTTTCCAGTAGTCATGTATGGATGTGAGAGTTAGACTATAAAGAAGGCTGAGCGCTGAAGAATTGATGCCTTTGAACTGTGGTGTTGGAGAAAACTCTTGAGGTTCCCTTGGACTGCAAGGAGATCAAACGAGTCAATCCTAAAGAAAATCAATCCTGAATATTCATTGGAAGGACTGATGCTGAAGCTGAAGCTCCAATACTTTGGCCACCTGATGCGAAGAACTGACTCATTAGAAAAGACCCTGATGCTGGAAAAGATTGAAGGTGGGAGGAAAGGGGATGACAGAGGATGAGACAGTTGGACGGCATCACCAACTCAATGGACATGAGTTTGAACAAGCTCCAGGAGATGGTCAAGGACAGGGAAGACTGGCGTGTTGCAGTCCATGGGGTTGCAAAGAGTCGGACATGACTGAGCAACTGAACTGGACTAACTTAAAAAGAATAAGTGTATCTTGAAGATCAGTGGCTATTAGATTGCTTTTTCTCTTTTAACATTACAAAAAAAACTATAATCACACTTAATAACTGATTATCAAAATATAGGAAGCAAAAATGGGCAAAGTTGAAAGGAGAAAAGAGATAGTTTATAGTAATAGTTGGAGACGTCAATACAGCCCTCTCACTGATGGCTAGAACCACCGGAGAGAAGGTAAGTAGGGAAAGAGAGGACTTGACCAACGCAGTGAGTCAACTGGTTCTAACAGACACATGTAGGAAACTACTCAAAAACAAGAGGGTACACTTTCTTCTCAAGTGCACATGGGTCGTTCTCATATAACAAGAAGCATATGTTAAGCCATAAATTGTCTCAATAGATTTAAAAGATAATATTATGTAGAGTATCCTTTCTGACCACAGTGAAAGGAAGTTAGAAATCAATAACAGAAGGACAACTGGAAAATTCACAAACATTTGGAAGTTAAAAACCACACTTTTTTTTTGTTTTTGGCCATGCCAAGCGGCATGTGGGATCTTACTTCACCAACCAGCTTCACCAACCTGCGCCCCTTGCATTGGAAGGGTACAGTCTTAACTACTGGACTGCCAAAGAAGTCCCTAAAAAACACACTCATAAACAACTAGTGGATAAAAGAAGATTCTCAAGGGAAATTAGAAACTATCTTGAGGGAATTCCCTGGTGGTCCAGTGGTTAGGACTCCGAGCTTTCACTGCCAAGGGTGTAAGTTCAACTCCTGGTTGAGGAACCAAGATTCCCAAGCTGCATGATGTGCCCTCCCCTCCAAAAAACTCTTGAGACAAATGAAAATAAAAACACAATGTAACAAAACTTATGGGACACAGTGAAAGCAGTGCTAAGTAAGAAATTTATAGTTACACATGTTTACATTTAAAAAGAAGAAAGATCTCAAATCAACATTACAATTTAAGGAACTAGGAAAAAAAGAGCAAACTAAACCCAAAGCTAAGAGGGAAGGAAATAGTAAAGATTAAAGGCAGAGATAAATGAAATAGGGAATAGAAAAGTGATAGAGAAAATCAACAAAACCAAACTTTGGTTTTTCAAAAAGATCAACAAAATTGACAAATTTTTATCTAGATTGCCTAAGAAAAAGAGAAGAGTCAAATTACTAAAATCAAAAGTGAAAGTGGAACATTATAATCTATGCATCAGAAATTAAGATTATAAGAGTACTATGAGCAACTGTACACCAACAATATAGATAATCTAGATGAAACAGACAAATTCCTAGAAACACAAAACCTACCAAGACTCATGAATCATGAAGAAATAGATATCCTGATAGATCTATGACTATTAAACAGATTGACTCAGTAATCAAAAATCTCCCAGCAAAGAAAAGCCGTAGTCCTAATGGCTGCTTCACAAGTGAATTCTACAATAACATCTAAAGAAGATTTAACACCAATCATTCTTAAATTTTTCCCCAAAAATTGAAGAGGAGGTAACACTTCCTAACTCATTCTATGAGTTTTGCCTTGCCCTAATGTCAGAGCCATTACAAAAAAAAAAAAAAAAAAGAGAGAGAGAGAGAGAGAAACATACACATCAATATCTCTGGTTTATATAGATTCAAAAATTCTCAGCAGAGTACTAGAAAATTAAATTCAACAGCATATTGAAAGGATTACACACCACAAGCAAGTGGGCTTTATTCCTGAAATGCAAGAATGCTTCATCGTGTTGTCGTAGAGCAGAAACCAACACAACTCTGTAAAGCAATTATCCTCCAATTAAAAATAAAATTTTAAAGAAGAGTGGTTCAACACAAAAATTGCTCAATGTAATATACCACATTGACAGAATAAAGGGGAAGAAACTCTACATCATCATTTCAAATGATGCAGAGAAAGCATTTGACAAAATTCAGCATCTTTTTTATGATAAAACACTCAACAATCTAGAAATAGAAGGAAACCAATATAATAATACTATTCAGCCTTATAAAGAAGGGAGATCGTGACTTGTGCTGCAACATGGACGAACCTTTCGGACATTATGCTAACTGAAATAAGCCAGTTCCCAAAACACAAATGCTGTATGATTCCATATGAGGTATCTAAAATAGTCAAAGTCATAGCGACAGAAAGTAGAAAATGGTTGCCGTTGGTGGGTTGGAGCAGTGGGGAAAGGGAGATAGTGTTTAATGGGTGCTGAGTTTCAGCTGGGGAAGATGAAAAAGTTTTGGAGACAGGTGTTGGGGACAGTTAAACAACAATGTAAATGTATTTAATACTACAGGTATGTACATTTTAAAAATGGTTAAGACAGTAAATTTTGTTTGCTAACTGCAATAAAAAATGTTTTTGAAATTATCAGATAAAACCCACTATAGTAAATATTTTGCATATAAATTATTTTATTTATATACACTTTTTTTTTTTTTTTTTTTTTTTTTTACCACACTGAGGGTATATGGGATCATAGCTCCCAGACCAGGGATTAAACCCATGCCTCCTGCAGCAGAAGCACAGAGACCTAATCACTGGATAGCCAGGAAATACCCTTGTATGTACACTCATATTTGTAAAATAGATTCCTAGAAACGTATGTTGCAGTGTCAAAGGGTATGTGTTTCATAATTTTGAAAATATTGTCACACTGTTGGCTGTGCTGACATACAGCCTCCAGCAATGTATGGGGCCTAGTCCCCACATCTTTGCCAACAGTATGCTATCAAATGTTTTGAATGTTCACCAATCTGATTTGAGAAAATATTTCAGGGTAGCTTTCATTTGACTCCTATTATAAGGGAGTTTTGGTGTTTAAGAGCTGTTAATGTTTCCTTTTCTATTAACTGTTCCTGTGTTGGGCAGCAGTGTTTTGAAACCAAATGCAGACTTTTAGAGTTCTTTTAAATTTCATCCAGCGCTTTTTTTATTCACTGCTGTAGTTAATTGAAAGAATTTTGAATTATAGTTTTCCCACCAAGTCTATTGTCTCTCTTTATATTTTTGCCAGCCAGTGGAATTTTGCTGGTCAGTTTCTGACCACAACGTCTAGTTCTCCAACTGGGATTTCCTGAATTCCAGGGACGTCCAGAGACTCTTTGCTCCCAGAGTCATATAGTTCAATTCCGAGCTACAATCTCTCCTTCCACCATCACCATAAAAGGCACCGTGTCCTGTGGTATGGATGTGTCATGGTGCATTCAGTCAGGCCCCTGTCATTGAACTTTTAGTATTTCGGTGACATTTTTTAGTCAAGTACACAGTTCTGCACACACAGACAATAGGGAAATGATGGATTACCCAGTACATTAGTTTGCTAAAACTGCAATAATAAAGTAGCACAAACAGGGTGTCTTTAAACAATAGAAATTTATTGTTGCACAGTTCAGGAGGCTGAAAGTCAGAGATCAAGGTGTCTGCAACATTGATTTCTTCTGAGGGCTTAGGAGAGGATCTGTTACATACCTCTCCTCTAGCTTCTGGGCTTTACTGGCAATCTTTCATGTTTCTTGGCTTGTAGATACACAACCCTGATATCTGCCTTTATCTTCATATGGCGCCCTCCTTGTGTTTCTGTTTCCAAATTTTCTCCTGTCATGCTGAGGTAGGATCCCTTCTAGAGACTTCATTTTTCTAAAAAAGCATTTATTCATTTAGCTGCACTGGATCTTCATTGAGGCACACAGAATCTTTTTAG
The DNA here is from genome assembly GCF_963930625.1 of Muntiacus reevesi. Taxonomy (NCBI): domain Eukaryota; kingdom Metazoa; phylum Chordata; class Mammalia; order Artiodactyla; family Cervidae; genus Muntiacus; species Muntiacus reevesi. The sequence goes on along the minus strand of NC_089252.1, from coordinate 46,803,388 downwards.
TTGAGGCATGTGGACGCTTGGTGTCAGTGTCTGGGATCTATTTCCCTGACCAAGGATCAAACCCAGGCCCCCTGCTTCGGGAGTGTGCAGTCTTAGCCACCGGGCCACCACGGGAGTCCCTCTAGTGGCTTCATTTTAATTTGATTGCCTCTGTAAAGATTGTATCTTCAAATTAGGTCACATTTTAAGGTATTAGGAGTTAGAACTTTACCATATGATTTTTTTTTTGACAGGGGGAGTATAATTCAATCCATAACACCTGATGAAATGGTTTATTAATTAATTTTTAAAAAGTTTGGTGGTGGTGTCGGCTTAATTGCTAAGTCGTGTCTGACTCTTCATGACTCCATGGACTGTAGCCCACCAGGCTCCTCTGCCCATGGGATTTTCCAGGTAAGAATAATGGAGTGGGTTGCCATTTCCTTCTCCGAGGGGGAGGGGGGTATGGATCTTCCCCACCCAGGGATTGAACCTGGGTCTCCTGCATTGCAGGCAGATTATCAACTGAGCCATCAGGGAAGCCCCTCCAAATGTTTACTAAGTGCCTATGGGAGACTTGGACTATGCCAATAAATAGAAAGTCCCTTATTTAGGGAATTTACATTCCAGTAGCAAGGAGGCAAATAAACAGATAACTCTGCAATGTGTCAAGGGGTGAATAAAAGCAGTGCAGAAAGATGAAGAAGGGGAAAGGATGGATAGTGCTGGAATAGAGGACAGGAGGTGAGGGTTGGGAGACATCCCTATTTTATGCAGGGTGGACAATATCACATTTGACCAGTCTTGGAGGAGATATGGGAGAAAGTCTTCACAGTGATCTAAATTAATTATAATTTGTTTAACTTATTTAATTGTCTTCTACCTGAGCGCTGAAGAGTTGATGCTTTTGAACTGTGGTGTTGAAGAAGACTCTTGAGAGTCCTTTGGACTGTGAGGAGATCCAACCAGTCCATCCTAAAGGAAATCAGTCCTGAATGTTTATTGGAAGGATTGATGTTGAAACTGAAACTCCAATACTTTGGCCACCTGATGCAAAGAGCGGACTCATTTGAAAAGACCCTGATGCTGGGAAGGATTGAAGGCGGGAGGAGAAGGGGACGACAGAGGATGAGATGGTTGGATGCATCACTGATTCAAGACATGAGTTTGAGTAAACTCCAGGAGTTGGTGATGGACAGGGAGGCCTGGTGTGCTGCAGTCCATGGGGTCATGAAGAGTCGGACACAACTAAGAGACTGAACTGAACAGAACCAGAAACAAGGGCTTCCCTTGTGGTTCAGCTGGTAAAGAATCCGCCTGCAATGTGGGAAACCTGGGTTTGATCCCTGTGTTGGGAAGATCCCCTGGAGAAGCGAAAGGGTACCCATTCCAGTATTCTGGCCTGGAGAATTCCATGGACTATATAGTCCATGGGGTCACAAAGAGTCAGACACGACTAGGCAACTTTCACTTCACTTCACCAGAATGTAAGTTTCTTGAAGGCAAGAAATAACACAGTTGATAACATCCCAGTGCCTAGAGTCATGTCTGGAATTTATATGGCATGCAATAAAATATTCATTACTAAAAGAAGGTGAAAGAGTGGTCCAAGCAGAGGGAACAGTAGGTATCTTAGGTCCTGACCTGCAAGTGTGCCAGGAGTACCTGCAAGGAGGCCCTTCCAATTAGGTCTGACAGAGGCAAGTGGAGGTGAGATTAGAGGGGTGGGATGGGGTTGGGATTGAGGCATCTTGTAGGCCATTTAAATACTATTGGATTAAAAAAATTTATTTATTTATTTTTCGGCTGCACTGGGTCTTTGTCACTGCGAGGGTTTTTCTCTGTTTTCAGAGAGCCGGGGCTACTCTCTAGTTGCAGTGTGCAGGCTTCTCATTGCGGTGGCTTCTCATGTTGCTCTGTGGCTCCTGTGGTTCAAGGGTGCAAAGGCGTCAGTATTTGCAGTTTCCGGGCTCTAGAGCACAGGCTCCATGGCTGTGGGGCAGGGCTTAGTTGCCCCATTGGCGGGTAGATGCTTTACCGCTGAGCCTTCAGCAAAGCCCCTGTGGTTTTAATTCTGAATGAGGTGAGAAGTCACTGGAAGTCTTTTAGCAGGTGAGGGACATGGTCTGATTAATGGAGGTGGAGGGAGGGAATCATGTTTAGAGCTTCAGAGAAAATCAAGATTACAGAATAATCTCACTCTGAGATTTGCAGTATATTTCATTCTTTGGGTAAACCTAGGAAAAGTTCCATCACTCCATAGCCATTTGATCATATTAGAAACCATTTACTACTGAAGGACCATGGTGGAATAATTTTTTGTTGTTGATTTGGTCCCATTCTATTTGTTTTAACGCTAAAGGAAATCTCATTTGCAGGTATAAGTTTTACTAGTACGATGTTGAGGACCTCCCTGGTGATCCAGTGGTTAGGGCTGTGTGTTTTCACTGCCGGTTCCTTGGTTCAGTCCCTTATCAGGGAACTAAGGGCTACTCTCTAATTGTGGTGCTTGGGCTTCTCATTGTGCTGGCTTCTCTCATTGCTGAGCCCAGGCTCTAGGGCTCGAGGGCTTCACTGGTTGCAGAAAGTCGCTCAGTAGCTGTGGCTCCTGAGTTCTAGAGTACAGGCTCAATAGCTGTGACACATGGTCTTAGTTGCTCCCCAGCATGTGGGATCTTCCCGGATCAGGGATTGAACCTGTGTCTCCTGCATTGGCAGGCAGATTCTTTACCCCTGAGCCATCAGGGAAGCTCTATGCATTTTCTGTTTTATAGTTACATTCTAAGTAGCAAGGGCATTTGTACATTCCCAGACTGGGAATGTGTTGGCAAGATAGGTAGCCATTTGGGAATTTTCTTTTAAATTTATTTTTATTTATTTATTGGGTTTTTTTTTTTTTTATTCATTGCATGGCTTGTGGGAATCTTAGTTTCCTGACCAGGGATTAAACCCAGGTTCATGGCAGTGAAAGCCTGGGTCTTAAACCACTGGACCATCAGGGAATTCCTGGAAGTTTTCTTTTATTTATATTTTAAAACTTCTGAGTGTATTTGTTTTCTACTACTGCTACAAAAAAATTATCACACATATAGTGGCTTAAAACAACAAACATTATCTTACAGCTCTGTGGATGAAAAGTCTGACTCAGTCTCACTGAGCTGAAATCAAGGTATCAGCAAGACTGTGTCCTCTGAAGGCTCAGGGGAAAATCTGTTTCCTTGCCTTTTCCAGCTTCTGGAGGTCACTCCCACATCCTGTCTCTCATCATTTTCAAAGCCAGCAATGCCTGATCCTCATGTTGAATCACCTGATCTGCCAGAGCCATATCTATGACTCACTTTTTCTGTCTCTCTCTTACTTTCTACCTTTGTGGTCACAATGGGCCCACTCTGATAGTAAGGGATAATCTCTCTATTTTAAGGTCATCTGATTAGCAACCTTAACGTTATCTGTAACCTTAATTCCCCTTTGCCATGTAACCTAATATCTTCATAAGTTCTGGGGATTAGGATGTGGACATCTTCTCAGTTCAGTTCAGTCGCTCAGTTGTGTACGACTATTTGCGACCCCATGAATCGCAGCACGCCAGGCCTCCCTGTCCAGCACCAACTCCCAGAGTTTACTCAAACTCATGCCCATCGAGTCAGTGATGCCAGCCAACCATCTCATCCTCTGTCATCCCCTTCTCCTTCTGCCCATAATCCCTCCCAGCATCAGGGTCTTTCCCAATGAGTCAACTCTTCCCATGAGGTGGCCAAAGTATTGGAGTTTCAGCTTCAGCATCAGTCCTTCCAATGAACATCCAGGACTGATCTCCTTTAGGATGGACTGTTTGGATCTCCTTGCAGTCCAAGGGACTCTCAAGAGTCTTCTCCAACACTACAGTTCAAAAGCATCAATTCTTTGGCACTCAGCTTTCTTCACAGTCCAACTCTCACATCCATACATGACCAATGGAATAACCATAGCCTTGACTAGACAGACCTTTGTTGGCAAAGTAATGTCTCTTCTTTTTAATATGCTGTCTAGGTTGGTCATAACTTTCCTTCCAAGAAGTAAGGGTCTTTTAATTTCATGGCTGCAGTCACCATCTGCAGTGATTTTGGAGTCCCCCTCAAAAATAAAGTCAGCCACTGTTTCCACTGTTTCCCCATCTATTTGCCATGAAGTGATGGGACCGGATGCCATGATCTTAGTTTTCTGAATGTTTAACTTAAAGCCAACTTTTTCACTCTCTTTTTTCACTTTCAGCAAGAGGTTTTTTAGTTCCTCTTCACTTTCTGTCTTAAGGGTGATGTCATCTGCATATCTGAGGTTATTGATATTTCTCCAGGCAATCTTGATTCCAGCTTGTGCTTCGTCCAGCTCAGCGTTTCTCATGATGTACTCTGCATGTAAGTTAGATAAGCAGAGTGACAATATACAGCCCTGATGTACTCCTTTTTCAATTTGGAACCAGTCTGTCCAGTTCTAACTGTTGCTTCCTGACCTGCACATAGGTTTCTCAAGAGGCAGGTCAGGTGGTCTGGTATCCCCATCTTTTTCAGAATTTTCCACAGTTTATTGTGATCCACACAGCCACACACATCTTCTAGGTGGCCATTATTCGAGCTGCCACATGGAATAATTTTAATTTTAGAGAACTGCAAAGTACAGATAGTTTCAGAACATCCTCTGCCCAGTTCCCTTCAATGTTAGTATCTTACTTAACCATCACACATTTGTCAAAACTAAGAAATTAACATTGGTTATCCTTAACTGAAGTCCAGACTTTATCTGGATTTCATCAGTTTTCCCACTATTGTTGTTTTTGGTTCCAGGATCCAATCCAAGATACCCCTTACATTTAGTGTGAGGGTTTTCATGGCTTTCTTGTTAGTGCTTCTGCACTAACTAGACACTGAAATAGTCAAGTCAGTCAAAGTTATTGTGCTACTTGTGCAGGCAGTATTGAAAGTTGGTGACCAAGGATGATACTTTGCACATTACATCAACAATAAGTAGTTTTTAAAAGACTGCTACTCCAACTCATGCATTATATATTGTGAAAACCATTCCTATTATTATTCTTTGATTTATCATGTTTGCTTAGCAACATTATGACAAGTGCCTATGAACACTGGTTTCTAGTGAAACTTTTATTTTAAGTTATCCAAAAGATACAAAAGGGAGAGGATATTAAAACTCACAAACAGGATTGCCTGGAAGTAGAATAAGTTGCTTCTTGGTCTATAAGTCAGTTCGGAAGAGACACTCACAATTGTTGCTAGGTCATTTTGGGGTAGAACAGACTGTGTACTCTTTGTAGAGCCAAAATTCTAAAGTACTTTGAGGTTTATTTTGGTGCTTGACTCTCTTTTTGCTCCATAAATTTAATTAGCATGTAATTTATATATATATTGCAGACAAGTTAGAGAACACATATGAAAAAACTATTTTTAATCATGCATGATCTTATTCCCCAAAGAGAATAACTGTTAATATTCTGTCAGCCTCTCCCCTCTTGGGAGTATATACATAAGTATTACAAACATAATTTATTATCCAATTTTCAAAAATAAATGGAATAATACTATACATACTGTTTCTACTCCATGTATCATGAACACAGTAGCCATGACATTATTTACAATGGCTGCATGGCCATGTCCACTTCTTTTCAGCTAGGCTCCCAGGTATCTTGTATTTTAGTATATTTTCTTGTAGTAATTCTGCAAATTCGGAGAACCTGCTGGCAATAAAAGCTGGAAAAGTATATTTAAGACCTCTGTAATACTTCAGTATATTGGCATATACTATTTATATTAAGGAAATAACACTGTTACCTATCTCACAGCGTTATTTGAAGAGATCAAGTATGGACAGCACATGGAAAACAATCCATAATCTGAGTTGTTAATTACTATCATGACATCGACAAGCGTTCTATATGGGAAGTATAAGCATGGTCTTGTATACATATTTCATATGAGAAAACTGGCTGGAGAGGTGAACTAAAGGCTTAGTGACATCAATCTGGTAAGCTCAGCTTATCTGACTACAAATTCCATGCTTTTGGCGCTGTACCATATCGACACTTGTCATGTCGGACCTGTTCTTTCTGACAGGATGGCAGGCTGTCCCTGCTACCCGAGCTCCATGGAACACTATTTTCCTATTTCCCAAATTCTTCAGAGTCCTCCAAGGAACTGCTTGATTCTCAGGTGACTCTTGGGTTGGAATGAACAGGGACCTTTAATAAATTTAAGTTCCCAGCACAAGCGCTGCGGGGTAAGCCAGGACGTCACCACGAGGGTGAGAAAGCCGCGCGGCGTCTGGGTTTTGCCACGTGGCTTTGCCGTTACCCTGGAGGCGCAGGCGGGCGGAGAAACGTCTAACGCCCCCCGCTCAGGACTACACTTCCCAGAAGCCCGCGCGCCGCACGCCAAGTGACCGCCGGCTGGCGCGCGCTGGGCCGTTCGGCCCCCAGCGGCGTTCTCCGCTTGCTTCTCTTTTCAGTCCCCGCCTCCGGGCCTCCGCCTCGACGCTTCCCGGGCCGGAGCCGAGCCGAGGAGCCGGAGCCGGAGCCGGAGCCGGAGCCGTGGAGACGTGGGAAACATGGAGGCTTGAGGCAGCGTGCGCCATCCCGGCTGCGGCGTGACCGAGGCTCGTCGTGTCCCCGCTGTTACCCGACCGTCTGTCCGTGCGCTGAAAGCGGATCTCCCCGCCGGCTGAGGCAGGTGGGCTGTGGCGCCGCCCCCCCGGCCGCGCGGCCCTGGAAGCCGGGCGGGGCCGCCAGCCCCTAGTCAGAGAGGCTTTGGGAGCAGCCTCCCCTCCCCCGGTCGGGGCTGGGCAGAAGAGTCCCCCAGTCGTGCAGGGGCTGTTCCCGGGCCGGGAGAGCCGCCCCCCGCATCCAGGGTTCAGTGCCTGTCGGCGCCGAGAAGTGAGGGGGTGTGTGAAGCAAGCGAGTGGGTGGGGGCCGACCTCAGTCCGTGGGGGCCACCGAAGAGCAAGTAGGTGATGAGGGAGGTGGGATTGAGGTGACCGGTGGGCGTGTGATGGGCAACCGAGCAATAATATTGATTTGGGGGGGGGAGACAAATTTTTATTGATGTAATTTACATACCATACAATTCACCCTTTAAAAGTACTATCGAAGTATAACTGTTTTTTTGTTTTTTTTTAACTCAGTGTATTTTAAAAAGCATAGTCACAAGGCTGTGCAGCTATCTTAATTTCAGAACATTTTTGTCACCCAAAAAAGAAACCTGTACCCATTAGAAGTCACTCCTTATTCTCCACTCCCCCTCTCCCTGGCAACTAGCGATTGTATTTTAACTGAAAGGTGAGAGGATGGGAAGTTAGCTCGTCGAGTGTTTGTGAACAGTACTGGATTAACAGAGTTGATAGGATGAAAGTACTGAAATACAGGGAAGCAATGGGATGATTGTAATAGGGCCAGCAGAGGAGTGCGCAGGATAGACTTGCTAAGGGGGGGATTGAGTAGAATCCTTAGAAGAGGGAAGGTTGGAGGGAGAGACGTGTAGAGAGAAGGTGTGCCGAAAGAGATGAAAACGTGTGTGTAGGCGGTGGAAGAGGGACCCCGGAAGAAAGTTTGTGTGTGTATAACTGTGTGTATGTGTGTGTGTGTGTGTTTAGAGCACCCTTTCAGAGGGAACCTGGCTTTGGGCGGATCAATTGAGGGCTGAAGAGAGGAACTGGAGGTGGGAGGAAGAGGATCTATGGGAATCGGTGAATGGTTGCTGCTGAGCTTGAAATTTACAAATAATGTAAATTTCTGAATGGTTATCCTGCTTTGTGTTGTTTATCTTAGATAATTCTCTCTGCAACTCAGATATGAGCAAATATAACGCTTCCCATTCTGCAAATGAAGAATCAGTCTTTTAGCTGATAGGTAACTTCCTGAAACTTATTAGATTAGTAAATAAGGCAAAATGAGTGGGAATAAAATAGTAATTGATGGCACGTGGATTAAGTGGCAGAAAATTGAGGTGGGGCAGATGTTATAGGAGGGCTTCCCAGATGGCTCTGGTAAAGAATCCACCTGCCAAGCAGGAAATGCAGGTGAAACTTGGGTTTGATTCCCTGGAGAAGAAAATGGTGACCACTCTTGCCTGGAGAATCCCATTGACAGAAGAGCCTGGTGGACTACAGCCTGTGGGGTCGTAAAAGAGTCCGACACTACTTAGTGACTAAACAACAAATGCTATAGGAAGGAGTTTAAACTATTCAACTATTAAATGTCCATATTATGATGATAAATAGGTCAAGGACTTTGTACTTTTTAATTTGGAAAAGTTCAACCTGGTCTAGTATAATATACCCGCATGTACCCATTACCCAGCTCTAACAGTAACTCAGGCTAATTTAATTTCATTTATGGCTCTGTCAATTCTTAGTCTCACTCCATTTTGTAAATATTTGAGTATATATCTCTAGAAGATTGAGTCACTCTTTTTAATATATCCACAATATGATTAGCATACACCCCAAATAATCTCTTTTATATTTAGAAGGACTTATTTTTGAAAATGTGGCATCCATCTGATACTGAATAAACAGTGCAAACATTTTGATGTTTGACTTTCTGAAAAATACAGTATTGTTTCCATATTTTTCCAGTCAATCCTGCTCTCCTGATGCTTCTATTTTCTTGGTTGATATGGTTCATCCTTCTATAGAAAGTTTTAAGAATTGTCACTTTGGCTGGCTTTTTAGTGGGTGGAGTTTTGTGAGAGCATGAGAAAAATAGAAGTGAACTAAACCACAAAATGCACAAATAACTGTTATCTCTGGTAATGCTTTAAGTATTTGGGCAGTTTGAGTATGCTTCTCTCCTCTAGATGATTTCACATATTGTTAGAAGTTGTTTAATGTGTGTATGTTAGTTTTCTATGATTACTGTAACAAATCACAAATTTAGTGGCTTAAAACAATACAAACTTATTCTTTTTTTAAATTATTTATTTGGCTGTGCCGGGTCTTAGTTGTGGCATGCAGGACTTTCCGTCTTCATTGCACCATGTGTGATATTTAGTTGTGGTGTGCGAACTCTTAGTTGTGGCACATGGGATCTAGTTCCGTCTCCAGGGATGGGACCCCGGCACCCTGCATTGGGAGTACAAGAGTCCCAGCCACTGGACCGCCCGGGAAGTCCCCAGACTTATTCTTTTAAAGTTCTGTGTTTTAGAAGTCCAAAATGGGTCTTAAGTTAGTTGGTTAAACCTGTCTTCCTTTTGGGAAGTTTCTAGGGGAGAATCTGTTTCCTTGCCTCTCCCAACCACATTCCTTCGTTTGTGACCCTCTTCATCTTCAAAACCAGCCGTATTGCATCTTTCTGTTATGCAGTTGATCTGACCACAGCTGGGAAAGATTCTCCATTTTTAAGGATCTATGTGATTAGATCAGGTACACCTGGATAATTCAGGGTAATTTCCCCCAACTCAAAGTTCTTAATTTAATGATTCCTGCAAAGTCCCTTTTGCTATGTAAAACACCAAAATCACAGGTTCCATAGATTGGACATCTTCGGGAATTGTTACTCTGCCTGTCACAGTGTGTTCGGGGATAGTTTGTTCAGTGATTTTGTTTGCTGTTACAAATGCTGTATGTCATCTTTCACTTCATAAGATAATGGGCTTAGTGCTAGAGAGGACTGTTTCATTTTCCCTTTAGTGATGGTAAACGGATAATGTGGGAAATGTCTGTGACATTTGTAGAGCGAGACCTTTTAAAAAAAAGTGTAATAATGTGTAAAGTCTTTCTGTATTTCATTTCAGTCTTTTTCACATTCATGTTTTTTGAGCATTGCATACTTGTAATCAGAGTGTACATATAATGCTCAAGTTACAGGACACTCTGGGGCAGTGATGGTTCCCTGCCCGGAGTGAGAGACCAGGTGCTGTCTGTCCTGGTGGGTGATGGAGGCACCTCCAGTTCAATAGGAAGACAGAGGGAGAGAAAATTTGCAGGAGGAACCAGCTACTGTGAGAGTTGGGCTCGAATTCCCTTCCAGGATTTTCCTTAATGTGACTCAGCTGCATGGTTGTGGGCCTGAAAAGCAGAGGAGTAAGATGGCCTTTGCTGCTCTTCCTTTCCCAGGCTGTGGAGAAGATGTTGAAACTTCTCGGTGGAGATTTCAGGAAGTCCTGTTTCTTGAGGGGGTTCTACTCTGATGGTGGTGTGTTTTAGCTTACCGCTAAGCTAAATATAATGAAAATATAATAATATTAATAGGTAATAATTATTTATTATTATTAATAAGTATAATGGGAATCATTAAATATCTGTGCCTATCTTTAGGCTTATTTTCCCTAGTAAGATTCTTAGTTGAGCTTAATGCTCTGAACTTCTTAAAAGCTGCTTGCAGTTTTAAGTGATCCTTGTGTTGGTCTGTTCCTAGATGAAGTAATTTAGTAGGACTGAGAACAAGTTTACATAGCTCTTATTTGCTACTGACTTTTTGTTTTCATTCTTTTAGGAAAGTTTGGTCAACAGTTTTTGATGTTTTCTCTAGTTTTTAGCATTGTTTTAAAAATTCAGACACCAGGCAAGGGGTGGGGATGGGTGAAATGGGTGAAAGTGGTCAAAAGATGCAGACGTCCAGTTATAAAATAAATCATCTAGGAATGTAATGTGCAGTGTGGTGACTGTAGTCAATAATACTGTATTATATGTTTGAAAGTTGCTAAGAGTAGATCTTGAATTTCTCATTACAAGAAAAAAAATTAACTGTTTATGGTGGTAGATGTTAATTAGACTGATAATGTGGTGATGATTTTGCAATACAGTATTTGTTGTTGTACACCTGAAACTAATATAATGTTATATGTGTATTATATCTCAATTGAAAAATGCAGGCCCCCCAAGTGACTGTAACTCTCCGATAAGGTCATTGGGGGAAGAAAAAAACCAAACATTTTTTGGTATGTAATATGACTGATAATAAATTTCTGTTTTAGATTGAGTCAGTCACTGAATCTTGACAATTATTCCTTCACAATATCTCTTGCAACCCTCCACCTTAGAATATTTTCAGAGCCTCCTGTGTCAGTCAAGGTTTGATTTGGCTATACATGCAAATACTAGCTTAAACATATCATTACTTTGCTTCTTATGTAAAAGAAGTCCAGAGGTAGACAATTCAGGGCTGATATGGCGGCCCTACTGTCATTAGGGTGCTGTGCTTAAGTCATGTCTGACTTTGTGACCCTACACACTATAGCCCACGAGGCTTCTCTGTCCATGGGATTTTCCCAGCAAGAATACTGGAATGGGTTGCCATTTTCTCTTCCCAGTCTAGGGATTGAACCCATATCTCATTTGTTGACAGGCAGATTCTTGACCACTGAGCTGCCTGGGAAGCCCACTGTCATTAGTGACCCATCCCCTTTTCCAGCTTCTCACCCGTCACCTCTAGGGTACAGCCCTTGATTTCTGTGTCCAGACGGTAATTTATGGCTTGTCAGATAAATGGTCTGACACCCACAAGATGGTTATGGACTAGATGTTCAGTAGCTCAGTCGTGTCTGACTCTTCACGACCCCATGAACCGCAGCACGTCAGGCCTCCCTGTCCATCGCCAACTCCCGGAGTCCACCCAAACCCATGTCCATTGAGTCGGTGATGCCATCCAACCATCTCATCCTCTGTCGTCCCCTTCTCTTTCTGCCTTCAATCTTTCCCAGCATCAGGGTCTTTTCAAATGAGTCAGCTCTTCGCATCAGGTGGCCAAAGTATTGGAGTTTCAGCTTCAACATCAGTTCCACCAATGAACACCCAGGACTGATCTCCTTTAGGATGGACTGGTTGGATCTCCTTGCAGTCCAAGGGACTCTCAAGAGTCTTCACCAACACCACAGTTCAAAAGCATCAATTCTTCGGCATTTAGCTTTCTTTATAGTCCAACTCTCACATCCCTACATGACCACTGGAAAACCCATAGCCTTGACTAGACCAACTTTTGTTGAAAGAGTAATGTCTTTGCTTTTCAGTATGCTGTCTAGATTGGTCATAACTTTCCTTCCAAGAAGTAAGCATCTTTTAATTGCATAGCTACAGTCACCATCTGCAGTGATTTTGGAGCCCAGAAAAATAAAGTCAGCCACTGTTTCCCCATCTATTTGTCATGAAGTGATGGGACCGGATGCCATGATCTTAGTTTTCTGAATGTTGAACTTTAAGCCAACTTTTTCACTCTCCTCTTTCACTTTCATCAAGAGGCTCTTTAGTTCTTCTTCACTTTCTGCCATAAGGGTGGTGTCATCTGCATATCTGAGGTTATTGATATTTCTCCCGGCAATCTTGATTCCAGCTTGTGCTTCCTCCAGCCCAGCATTTCTTATGATGTACTCTGCATATAAATTGAATAAGCGGGGTGACAGTATACAGCCTTGACGTACTCCTTTTCCTGTTTGGAACTAGTCTGTTGTTCCATATTCTGTTCTAACTGTTGCTTCCTGACCTGCATAGATGTAGATATTTTGAAATCATCAATGTACTGGGGAGGAGTTCACTAGTTTAGAAGACGGAGAGATAGATGCTATATTATGGTTACAGTGGACATAGTAGAAGAGATGCCCTTTAGTAAAGCTTCCCCTTCGGGCATCAGCTTGCTTTCTGGCCTTTTTTGCTTCCCTCCCTATTCTAGCCATGTTGAGCTTTCAGTTCCTGGAATGGACCCTGCCTGTTTTGCCTAATCCTAGGCCTACTCCCAGGCTTTTCTCCTTACTTTGAACCCCTGCACCCAACCAGGCCAGTCCTTCAGGTCTTAGCTTTTTATGGCATGACCTCTGGGAAGCTTTCACTGAGTCTTGGATAGTTGCCATATTATAATTTTTTGTTGGTTTGTCTGTATCTCATACTCAGCTGTAAATAAAATCCATCTTTCCCAGTTTTAACTTTGGCTCTTAGTATTAGGCTGGCCACATGGTGGGCACTCACAAAATACAGAGTCGTGCTTCCATAACCAGTATGACGAATCTTAGGTATTGCTAGTTTGTTTATTCAGCCCTGCAACTCTTCTTTGATATTGGCATTTTGAGTTGTTAGTATGAATCAATGATTGTGAAATAGTAAAGCATATTCTCTCCAATTTAGGAGAGTTAATTGACTCCAATTAAGATTTAATACTTAAAGCAACACTTGCGGATTGTTAGGAAAGGTAAAGTATAATAATATATAATATTATTTATATTTTATATAAAATATTTTATAATAATTTATAATATTGTAAAAGATCAACAGTCCCATGTCTTACCTACTATCCTTTTTAGTGTGGTTCCTGGAGACAACTACTTTTAACTATGTTTGGAAGTAATATGTCTAAATGACTATATTGTGATTTATCAATTTTAGGTAATGTCTCTTGACTCCTGTTATGGTAGAAGAGGTCCCTTTCCTCCTCCTATCCCACTTCCAGCCCTTTTGGTGTGGAAACTTAAGAATTGGTGCTTAGCGTTTCCACTATTATGACTGCATAAATGTCACTGCTGAGCTGAGTTTATCTTGTTTTCCTGCCCCCAACTCTATTTACTTTATGTTTCTATGAGCACATTACTGATTTTTACCAAATATGTGGAAGGACCTGTGGGGATTGGAATCCAGGAAGCTTACGCAAGACGTTGCTCTGGCTACTGCTGTTGCCATGAGCAGTGAGTTGTTTTTCATCCCTGTCCCAGAGGCTTCACTGTCTTTGTTGGTGCACAGGTAAAGTACAACCCCAGACCTTCGTGGTTCCCGACTTGACAGTGTCTTGAACGAAGGCTCCTCTCTTTTGTTCATACTTTCGGTTTGGAACTCCTGTTACTAATCTATTAAGACCTTCTAAATGGCTCTTATTATTTTTTGTGTCCTGTTTTCTATTTGTCTTCTTGTTCCTTTTTTAAAAAATATTTATTTGTGTTAGGTTTGGCTGTGCCAGTCCTAGTTGTGGCGTGATGGGATCTTCGTTGGAACCCCCTGTTGCGGCCTGCAGGCTCCCTGTAGCGGTGTGCAGGCCTCTCTCTAGCTGCAGTGTGTGGGCTCAGCAGTTACAGCATGCGGGCCTAGTTTCCTTGTGGTATGTGGGATCTTAGTTTCCCGACCAGGGATTGAATCTGTGTCCCCTGCGTTGAAAGGCAGATTCTTAACCTCTCGACCACCAGGAAAGTCCCTTGTCTTCTTATTCTTGATTATGGGTGTTTCCTTGACCTTATCTTCTGTCTATTGAGTTTTTAAATCAATTTTTAATGTCAAGTTTCTTGTCTTGTTGTTTATTTCCTTGACATCTTGCTCTGGTTTATGGGAACAGTGTGGCACAGTGGTAAAGAACATGGTTTCTGCACCTAGACTGCCATGGCCTGAAACCTGATCTGTCACTTTCTAACTCTGTCGTCTTGGTCTTGGGCATGTCATTTAACTTTTCTTTGCCTCGGTTTATTCTTCTAGGCCCAGAGTTGGCAGACATTTTGTCTAAAGGGCCAGATCATAAAAATTAGGCTTTGTGGACCCAGAGGCAAAGTGAAGAACATTATGTAGATACTCACATAACACGGAAGAAAAAATTTCTACAAGTGTTTATTGATGAAGTTAAAAATACAGTGCTAATAATGGTTGAGAACTTTTTTTTTTTGCTAAGAGAGGTTTGCTAATGAGAAGAATGAAATTTCTTTTGGGGAAGAGGGGATACCATATTACTTAGTTGGAGTTCTGAGTTACTGTTTCCTATCATCAGAATTTATCACAGATGTTCATATCTAATGCTGATGTGTAATGAGATTTTCTGTATTTCATCTTTGAATATACCTTTTTGTTATTGTTGTTTAGTAACTAAGTTGTATTCAACTCATTTGTGACCCCATAGATTGTAGCCTGCCAGTCTCCTCTGTCCATGGGATTTCCCAGGCAACAGGTAAGTATTGCCAGGGGCTTCCCGTTGTCTCAGGGTAAAGAATCCACCTGCCAGTACAGGAGACGTGGAGCCACGGGTTCAATCCCTGGGTCAGGAAGATCCCCTGGAAAAGAAAGTGGCTCCCCACTCCAGTATTCTTGCTTGGGAAATGTCATGGACAGAGGAGCCTGGCAGGCTGTTGTCCATGGGGTCTCAAAGAGTCAGACATGACTTAGAGACTAAACAACAAATATTGCCAAATACTGACATCAATTTATGAGCATATATATAACTTTTTGGCCACACTGCATGGCTGGTGGGATCTTAGTTCCCCAGCCAGGGATCGAACCTGGGTCCATGGCAGTGAAAGTCCAAGTCTTAACCACGGGACTGCCAGGAAATTCCCTGTGTGGTTTTGATACAGTGAGTGAATCGCTTAGAAGGCATCTGTAGAATTATGTGAGGTTCATGTCTGGCGTTTACCCTTCAGTAAATCACTCTGCTGTGGCCTGGCCAGTTCTGACTGAGATTATGTGGACACTGTTTGTTGCACAGTAAGATGGTTTTTGAAAAGTGGAAAGGACTTTTGTACCTGCACTGAGGTCTGAAAAATGCTATTGGAAGTGTAGTTTGACTTTGAAAAATTTATCTACTGCAGACTTGTGTGGGATTGGAGATCTCAAGTCTTATTTTGATTTCTGACAGCATCAGAAGTGTGTAAAACAGCTTGCTGTTACTTGTGATTCACACAGTATCAGTTAATTTTACAGATCAGTGCTGTTTGCCTTCTAATTTTAGATTGAATTCATTGAGAAATGTTATTAAATCTGCAGCAAAAACTAATTTCCAAAGCCATTCATTGTTTAATAACAGTGGTTGAAGGGGGTTCTTCTTCTTCAGAACAATTTCAGTCTCAACCCTGAGCTTGAAAAATTTAAGTAAAACTGTACCATTGCTAAGCCATTGTATTGTTGCATGGTAGAACGTATCAGGATATTCAACTTTTATTTCTAGAAAAACTTTATGGAATTGATGATAGTTAAGTTCATGAGAGTGGATGAAGTTAACTATTGACATTCCTGGTTCAATAACAAGATAGATTCAAATATTTTATACAGAGTATTCTGCTCATATAATGAATAGGCTTTAAACACTTTTGCATTTTAAAAAAATATTTAATTTACTTAAAAATAGAAATACTAAATCTACATGTTAGTATAAATAACATGTTTTTGGAAAAAAGGTGTTTATTTTCCAAAGTAAAACAAAATTTTGTAAACACCTTGCATTTTCACAAGGTTTGTAAACTTGTCCAGGTGAGTTTTTTTACTACTCCACACGTTTGCCACCATCTGTTGTTATTCATCTTAGCAGATTTCACTTCAGGTTGTACTGAATTACTATCTTTTCAATTATCTTGGAAACCATTCATGGCTGTAGTTGTTCTGTACAGACTGTTCTTTGAGCAGTTATTCTCACTGAAAGACAAGTCTTAAGGATGTTTTGTTTTTTCTGGACACATTGCTTTGTCTGCTGTAATCAAACATGGGTTAACTCATGACTGGTGAATGACTTGCCTTGCTTGGTTAACAGATGAACCATTTGGAATCTTACTCAGTTGTAGCCTCATTTTCATTTTTTTATTTTTGAGAAGGCATTTTGCTTGTGGTGAAATGATTTGACATTTTCAAATTTTCCTGATTGTTGTTCTGATGAGTTGGGAGTGAGTGCTGTGTGGTGGGGCAGGTCATGTTGGTAATGTCTTCCCATCTTGTGTTCTGACACAGCTATGATGCTTTTACATGATAAACGTAGTACTTCAGCATCTGATTAAATATTCATTTTATTTACCTACCTGTTTGGCTGCACTGAGTCTTAGTTGCTACATGCAGGATCTTTAGTTGCAGCATGGGGGATCCTAGTTCTCCGCCTAGGGATTGAACCCAGGCCCCCCGCATTGGGAGCAAGGAGTCTTAGCCATTGGACTACCAGGGAAGACCCTTCAGCATCTAATTAGATTAAAAAAAAAAATCTACACTCCTCTGTGACGTAAAAGTGTGACTTCGTGGGACTACCCTGGTGGTCCAGTGGTTAAGAATCTGTGCTTTCACTGCAGAGGGCATGGGTTTGATCCCGGGTAGGGAACCAAAACCCCACATGCTGTGCCCAAAAAAAGGGGAACTATGAATGCATATCACACACTAGAAGATAAAACAGAAATTACAAAAAAAGAAAAAACATGATTTCAGAGTCTGCTTTGTTCTTGTTTTGATATGCGAGCTACCCACTGGTAATTTAAAATGCTGAAGTATGACAGTATGCCTGACGCCAGATATGCTGTTGCTGTCACGTGTCGTCGAGATTTGCTGTGCCCCGAGCAGCGGTATAGAGTACCAAACGCGGTCCTTGTCCTCCTCACAGCTCAACCCTGTCGTATCTCGAAAGCAGATTTAGACAATTGTAAACAAATGACCGTGGCTGTGTTCTCATCGAACTTTATTTGTCGATACAGAAGCTTTAATTTCATATGATTTCCACATGTCACAAAATACTGTTTTTCTCTTGACTGCTTAAAAATGTAAAAGTCATGCCTCATGCAGCAGGCTGGATTTAGCACTTGGGTCATAATTTGCTGACCCATGATCTAGGGTAAGTACTATTGGTACTTGCCTCAAAGATTGTGGTGTGGGTTAAACAGCTCAATGTGTGTCTCGCACTTTGACTAGGACCTGGGGATATGGTAAATGCTGTGTAAATCTTTGCACTTGTTATTATTTTTATTATCTCCCTGCAGATATTATTTTAAAATTTTTCCCTTAGAATCACCTGTTTTCTGATTGATTTCTTTGGTTTGTTACTGTTATTTATTTTCAGATTGGAGGCTTTCCTCTCACAAGTTTAATCATTTTTGGTGGCCCATTCTTAATTAAGATCAAGACTCCCAGCATCGATTGGAAGCTGTGTGTGTGAGCGGATTGTGGTGAGTGGTGGATTGTAGGCAGCAAGCCAGCTTTTAAATGGGGGAAATCCCATATGTCTCTGTCTTTTCCCCTGGTTCCGCCTTCCATTTCTCTTAGGAAGAACCCTCCCGTCTCCTGCCTGGGAGACTGGGAAACCTGCTGTGTAGCTCTGCAGCAAACCCACCTGAACGTCACTAACCCATTTTCATCCTCTGCCTCGTTACTGTCTCCAACCTTGGCTTCAGAGTCCAGAGTCTCTCCAGTCAGATTTCCGCAGAGCGCGCACACATGATTGCCTGCTGGGGTGGGTGGTGGGGGGACAGCCGGGGGAGACTCGCAGACTTGAGCCCCGTGCCTTACCGGTCTTTCATGGTGCCCTTCTCAGTTCTTTTGCCTTCCCAGCGTTCCGTGGGGTGATTGGCTTGCTTCTTGTTAGCATCTCCTTTGGCAGGCAGGTATGCTGCGGACATCCTCAGGTCTGCTAGTTCAGTCACTGCCTCTCTGTCACCTTTTCGTCTTTCACACTTCCTCTGATCTTACACTTGTAGGCTTAAATCTTTTTATTTTCATTACTCTCATTTCACAGAAGTGGAATACCCAACTGTACTTAACTCAATATAGCACTTGGAACATAGTAACCTTGAAGAGAATGTTCCATTACTTGGACTAATGGCACTTGTGGTGTTTCACATGTCCTTTGGCCAGTGATTGCTGCCCAGTGTTTCTCTGGACTCTTGTTTCAGGGATGAGGTTTTGCCTTAAAGTCTGTTGTGTGCAAATGTGTGTGTGTATGTATATGCTCATATGTACATTCTGGAATATAGCTTATGAGTTATGGAGTCTCAGCCTCAGTTGGGACAGAGTGCACCTAGCTTGTTATTTGCACCTTTTGAGGGTGTTAGGACAGAACTTGGTGAATCAGTTTGTATAGAAGAGGAGAGTTACTTTTTATGTGAAGAACTCGCCTGCCAGTGCAGAAGACATAAGAGACGCGAGTTTGATCTCTGGGTTTGGAAGATCCCCTGGAGGAGGGCGTGGCAACCCACTCCAGTATTCTTTGCCTGGAGAATCCCATGGGCAGAAGAGCCTGGTGGGCTACACTCCATAGGGCTGCAAAGAGTTGGACACGACTGAAGCAACTTAGCATGCATGCATGCACATGTATCAAATATTTCACAAATTAAATGCAAAATATTGAGAATATCATTTCTTGTTCAGAGTATTGTTTTCACTCATGATAGTAAAGCTGACTAGAGGAAATAACTGATCAGAAAATACTGAAAGGCAGTATTATATGAGAGTGAGACAGCAGACCACGGTGTAGTTAAATTAACTATGAAAAGGGAAAATGTAGTTGCTCAGTCATATCCAGTTCTTTGTGACACCATGGACTGTAGCACGCCAGGCTCTTCTTTTCATGGAATTCTCTAGGCAAGAATATTGGAGTGGATTGTTATTTCCTTCTCCCAAATTAACTATGGTAGTTAGTTTAACTTGGCAGTTAAATTCCAAATGAGTGGTGAAGCTAATGTGCACCCTTGGTCTAGAGAAAAGAGAGTGCTCCTGCTATGTTTAGTGACTAGGGTTTCAGGTGCTGTGGGACAGGTGTGCTGGGGGAACGTGGGTGTGGAAGGCCGGAGCAGAGGAGTGAATGAACATCCTCAGTGTTGAGAACAGGCCCGCCTTACTTTGTTTTGGTTCTTATTTGCAAATTGAGGTTCACGCACTGCTTGTATCAAAATCACTGTGGATGCTTTTTAGAAAATTTAGATGCCTGGGCTCTACCCTGACCTTCTGAATCTTTGAGGCATAAGTATTTGCATTTTTAGCCTCATGCTCCACCGGTGTTTTTTACGTACCTTTAAGTTTGAGAAGGATTTTTTTGGAAGATGGTTGGAAATAAAGTTAGAATGTGAGCTTTCAGACTATGGAAGGTCTTGAATGTCAGTACTGGGCTTTTCAGGTAATGAAGAATCTTTGAATATTTTTTGAGCTGGTGAGTGAAGTGGTGAAGTGGTAACTTCACTAATATTAAAAATAGGTTTAATCTTTTTCCTTGGCTGACCCTACCCTGAGCCAGGGCCTTTACTGCGTGCTTTGCATGCATCATATTGCTTCATCCTCAGAAAATCTTAGAGGTTGTAAGTATTGTTGTTTTCTTGTGAAGCAGTGGGGTTTGATAAATGGTAAAATGGAGATTCAGACTGATTATTCAGGCTTAGCAGGGTCTATCACACACTAGAACCTCTGGTCTTAATTTCAATGCTGGACTGAATTTCCTGTTTTTTAAGGATTTATGTAGTAGTGAAGTGTGTAGAGTGAATCAAAATGGAGAGATTGGAAGCAAAGAAATCACAATACTGTTGCGCTAAATCATGTGAGATTGAAGAAGCCTGGTCCCTAATGGAGGCAGCAGGAAGATCAAGATATTTGTTTAAAAGATGACTTGGAGAATTGTGGGTATTGTAGCAGAACCCACAGAACTTGGTGATGTTGTTGGGGAGTTACCCTAGTAAAGTGGTAAAGACCAGGGACCCTGGACTTAGCCTAGATTCCAGTCCTGCCTTTGCTACTTAGTATGTCTGGGACCTCACGTGTTTGGTAAATTACTTAACCTGTCTGTGCCTTAGTTTCCTCATCTGTAAAATGAGAGAACTGTGCCTGCCTTTCAGATTTGTTCCTGGGGACTGGATGAATCAGCGAGTGTGAAGCACATCGTGTGAGTCAGTCTGCTCCTCATGCCGCTGCTTGTGTGGTTCCTCTGCCTCTGGTGCTCCCATGCAATTATGTGGCTTCTTGGAATAACTCATTGTAATACTTATCAAATGTGTTATAATAATTTATTGACAGATTTGTCTCTCACACCAGGATTTGAGTCCATTAATGGCAGGGACCTGGTTTTACTTCTTTTTTCATTTTCAGTAGCCATCATACCACCTACATTTATAGTAAGTGTGTAATAAGTGTGTGTGGAATATACGCTTTGGTATGTGAGTGAGATAACTTGAGCCAAGAATGCTGATAACATTGACAAGGAATAGTGACTTTTGGAGGGGTTCCTTGTTTTAGGGGACAAATGTTAAATTCTACTTTAAGATTTTTGATGATAGCAAGACATCAAATTGAAATGTTCAATAAGTAGAGATTTATGCTTGGGTTTTGACTGAGAAGTCAAGACAAAATATTAGTTCTGGTGCCACTCAATAGAGTTTAAAGCACAAACCAGAAGCACATAAAGATCCTTCCTGAAGGACAGCAGAGAAGGAGAACAATCCCTTTTTTTAACTTTACATGTTTCTGGTTTTTAAAAAAAGTCAAGCAGTGTAGGAAGACATAATGTGAAAACTCCCTTTCCTCCAAATTTCCAGTCCCATTCTTCAGAGGTAATCTGTCTTGAACCATTGCTTATGTTTTCTTCCAGAAATTATCTAGTCTGTATAAGAATTTACATGTTTTTAAAAAATAATGGGATTTTACTATATGAGCTGTTCTGTGTCTTTGTGTTTGCTTTTACTGATATTTGCCATATTTGGGATCTCTTTACATATTAACGCATAAGGTCTACCTCATTCTTTTCAGTGGCTACATTGTATTCCATATATGCTTATTCCATATTGTAATTAATCTCCAGATGATGGTCATTCCGGTTTTATTGACAGCTTGCTATTCCAAATGATTAACTTCTGGATGTACAGAACTTGTCAACTTGTATGAGTTTACCAAAACCAAAATTTTGGCATACTTAAAAATTTGACATGTTGCCAAATACTTAACGCATTAATGGTGGGGGTGCCTGTTTCCTTACTACTCTCACACTGTGGTTAAGGCTTTGTTTTTTAACCTTTACTAATCTAAAGGGTAAAAATGATGCTTTGCTGTTTTAATTAGCATATTTTATTCCTCATTTATACTGAAGATCTTCTAATATACTTATTAGCTGTGAGACCTTGGCTATTTCAGGAAGGTTTTTTTTTTTTTTGAGTACTGTCTCTTTAGGAGGTGCCTTAGGTTACCCAGGGATATCAAGATATAAAGCCTGATTCATGCTTCTCAGGAATAATCTACCTTGGGAGATACATCATAATACTCCAGAACAATGACATTTAAAGGTAGTTTAACGGGCACTTCAGGCTAGAGTAGTGGGAAGAGGAGACTGGTTTTGAGCAAGAGTGGCACCAGTTTTACACATGTTAAGATTGAGTTACTGATTACATTAGCGTCCCTGGTAGCTCAGCTGGTAAAGAACCCACCTGCAATGCAGGAGACCTGGGTTGGGAAGATTCCCCTGGAGGAGGGCATGGCCACCCACTCCACTCTTCTTGCCTGGAGAATCCCCATGGACACGGGAGCCTGGTGGGCTACAGTCCATGGGGTCACAAAGAGTTGGACACGATTGAGCAACTAAACAGAGAACTGACTGTGCCTGAACAGCGCGCTGCCTATTTCTAGTGTAGGTTTCTCAAGGAGCGCTGTTATCCACACAATTGCTGGATGTATGTGTGTGTGTATATGTGTGTGTGTGTGTGTGTGTGTGTGTGTGTATGGATATATATGTATATATATGTGTGGTATATATATATATATAGATAAAAATATGCATGCACGCTCAGTTGCTTCAGTCACATCTGACTCTGCGACCCCATGGATTGTAGCCCACCAGGCTCCTCTGTCCATGGGATTCTCCAGGCAGGAATACCCAAGTGGGTTGCCATGCCCTCCTTCAGGGGATCTTACCAATGCAGGGGTCGAACCTGTGTCTCCTGTATTGCTGGTGGATTCTTTATTGCTGAGCCACTGGCGAAGCCCTTATATAAATATAAATGTAAATATAAATATATGTTATATTATCCTTAAGTTTGGGCTTCCTTGGTAGCTCAGTGGTAAAGAATCTGCCTGCCATTGCAGGAGATGCAGGTTTGAGCCCTGGATCTGGAAGAGCCCTTGGAAAAGTAAAGGACAACCCACTCTAGTATTCTTGCCTGGGCAGTCCCATGGTCAGGGGAGCCTGGCAGGTTACATATAGTCCATGGGATCGCAAAAAGAGTTGGGCATGACTTGGAAACTAAATAACAACAACAACAAATCCTTAAGTTTAAAAAATAACTCAAGTGTTCTGGCATTTCAATCAGAGGTTGGGATAGGAGAGATCTGAAAGTAGAATCATGGAAGCCATTGGTGAACCTAGGAGAGTGGCTCAGTTATTGACATATTGAGAAAAAGAGCTGAAAGCCAGAGAAGTCTTCCGATGCACAGTGAGAGTGAAGAGCAATAGGAGTTGAGGTGATTGGCTAGTGGGTTTTTGACGTTTCAGTTTATTCTGCTTTTCATCAGTAGGGATCTTGGAGGTTCCACACACATTGAGTACAGGTGATTGTGTGTATATGTTTGGAATCCTTGGCATGAATCAGATGCAGAAGAGATGCCATTGGGTATCAGTTTTCTGCTTTGCTTTCAGCAGGTAGAACTTTCTGGCAAGAGTACCTCATGACTAGTTGTCTGCTTGGCTGAGCTTGTTCCTTGATACTGCAGCTGCCTCGGGTGCTGCCTTCACTCTCTGTTCTCAGCAGACGGTACTTTGTTGTTGCCCAGGGGAGTGAGGGTAGGGGTAACTGGGCAGGATGTCCTAGGCAGGCCTGTTGCCCCTGGGCTCTGGCCCTTTTCTGGCTGTCTGTTTCTGGGCTTGGGTTGGTATTCATACTCTTGGTGCCCTTGATTGAAGGCTCTTTTCCCTGTCCTGGATGTCATTTTTCTTTTCAGTCCATCTCCAGCTGTTTTATATTTTATAGGGATTCCTCACAGCTTTTGGTTTTCTGTGTCATTTTGAGCATGGCTGTGTAGTAATTGACAGAGTGTGTGTGGGCGCATGCACGAGTGTTATTTCTAGGGTTGGGTGAAGAAAAGAGGCGAAGGAGACATTGCATTTTGTGTTCAGTTGGCTATCTTGGTTTTCCTTGTTAACATTTTGTTCAGTCTCCTCTTACAGCTTACAGGCTTCATTCATATTGTCTCAGAGAGGTTTCGTATTGGTCCTGGGTGGAGCAGTTGTTTTCATACTTTGACCTGTCCTAGCAGCTTTGAAAATAAAATTTATTTCGTATAAATCAGTAGAAAGTAGGCAAAGGATATAAGCAGGTAATGGCCTCATTCACAGCACGAGAAATGAAGTGCAAATTAAAGTCATATTGAAAACTATTTTCACATATCAGTTGGCGAAGACTGAAAAGTGTGATTAAAGACTGATGACTGTGGTGTGGAGAAATAGGCATTGCCGAAGAGGGTGGAGGTCGGCAGCCTCTAAGGAAGGCAGCAAGGCAGTGTGGGAAAGGGCAGATGATGTCCCCTCTCCCTTCTGAGTTCTTAACTGAGGCCCTGTGGTAAAAGGTCAACGGGAGAAAAGAGAAGTTTGTTAATATACATACCTCATGGGAGATACCTAGGGAAAAATGAGTAGCTCCTGAGGTGACTCAATTCAGGTTTAAATACCATCTTAAAGGGGGAAGGGAAAGGGGAACGTAGGCCTCTTAAGGAGAGATGATTTTTAGGACGGATAAACGGGCCTCAGAAGCACAGATGAGAAGTGATGGTTTGTGACAAAGTTTATCTCAGTATTGTGTCAGCTTCTTGGCTCCTCTGTGATAAGAATCAATCTTCTTTGATTGTTGAAACTGATCAATTTATGACAGTGGAGTTCCTTTTGGAGAGTCTGGCTTCAGGCAGAGAAGGAGGGTTCAGAAAAGGCCTCACCCTGCATTTACTGTTTTCAAGTGCCTGCAGCTCAGAATTAAGTGTCACAGTGGCGCATTTTGAGGTGGCATTTTTCTGCTGCCTTTCAGCAGTCTCTACCAAAATTAGAAATCCATGGGATCTTTGACCCAGCAGTTCTGTTTCTGTGGATTTATTGTACCTATATACTGATACGTGTGTGAAATATCTTGTATACCAGATGCTTACTGGTGAGTGATTTGTAGTTTACAAAAGACCATAAATTATGTAAATGTCCGTCATTATGGGACTTATGGAATTAAAAACCAGAGTGTTACAGAGTTGTGAAAAATAAATGAAGTGCTTTATATATAGATATGTAATGATTTCTAATATATGTTAACTGGGAAGAGCAAAGAGGCATTCGTAGTGTGTTACAGTTTGTGTAAAAAGGAAAAAATATGTGTTTATATATACACAGAAAATCTGTGGACTGACAGCCAAGAAACTAGTAATATTTTCTCTGAGTTGAGAAACTAGGTGGTTAGAAGGGATGGGACAGAGACTTTTTACTGTATATCCATTGAACCCTGTCTATTTTGTACCATGTACGTTACTATAGTATTCAAAAAATAAAATACAAATAAGAAATCAAGTCTGACTTAAATTTTCATTAATAGACTCTATGATATTCTTATTGTTGCCTTATGAGGTGGATGGATGGAGTTTTGCTCTTTTGAAAAATTTATCATGAAGTACTTGTCTATTTAATTGAGAACGGAATGTTTTGATCTTCATTTTTTTCCTCAAGTAGTTTTATAGGCAGCATTTTACTTTCTATTTTTTTTGTTGTTGGCTGTGCTGGGCCTTTGTCACGGGGTGCAGGCGTCCCCTTGTCGGGGCACAGGGGCTTCTGCAGTTGCAGAGCGTGAGCTCTAAAGCGTGGGGGCTCAGCAGTTGCGGTGCACAAACTTAGTGGCTCCCTGGCATGTGGGATCTTAGCTCCCCAGCCAGGGATGGAGCCCATGTCCTCTGCATTGGAAGGCAGATTCTTTATGTGTCTTATCTTTCATAGATAGGGTTTTCATGGACCACAAGTTTTAAATTTTGATGGAGCTCAATTTATTGATGTTTTCTTTTATGAGTTGTGCTTTTGTGTCTTAAGTATTTCCTGACCCCAAGTCATGGTTTTCTCCTGTGTTCTCATCTAAAAGTTTTATACTTTTTAAGTTTACATTTAGATCTGTAATTCATTTTGAGTTAACTTTTGTATAACATGAAAGGTTTAGGTCAGAGTGTGACCTGTTGATACCCAGTTGTTTTAGCTTCATTTTTTGAAAAAATTGTCCTTTTATTGAATTGATTTTGCATTGTTGAAAAACTCCAACTAGCTGCAGTTTGGTGGGTCCATTTCTAAGTTTTTTTGTTTTATTTATGTGTTTGTCACTGTGTCTTTGGATTTAATTCTCTTTTTCAACCAAACATGTGTGACCTGTCAGTAAACATACGTAGTAATGGAAATTTGAACTTTACATTTTGGGAGCTATCAGCTTTAATAATTTATATTTTAACATTAAACTGTATCCTACAAATAGATTTCCTTAAGGTTGTTAGTTGTAGGCATCATAAAAGAATACTTCACATTTTTATCACTATTAATTTAGTTATGATGTGTTTTGTGTATATGTTAGAAATTTAAATTTTTAATTCCAGAAATGAAATAGTCAAGGTGAAAAATATTTAATTGAAAAATCAAAATAATATATAGACATAGGTTAAAAATCAAATAATATGATGGACTTATGATGAAAAAACTGTACTACCACCCTCCCCACTTGAGTCCTTTTCCTCAAAGGTGGCTACTCTCAAATCTCTGAGCTGTTGCTTCTTGTTACTTACCTCCTTATTTATAACTAATATGCTTTTACTGTTATTTTCTGATTCAGTAATTTAAAATATTTTCTAAGATTGACCTCCTACCTACTTAGTGGAGGTCAGAGATTCCACATTCTTAAAATAATCTTTTTTAGTGTTTATTTTTATTTACTTGGCTGTGCCGGGTCTTAGTTGTGGCATGTGCGAGTAGTTCCCTGACCAGGGATGGAACCCATATTCCTTGAATTGGAAGTTCAGAGTCTTAGCCACTGGACCACCAGGAAAGTCTCGATTTCACATTCTTAAGCCACCACTCTCATTTCTTTTTCTGGCATTTCCCTAGTATAGTTATTACCTCACAATTTTTGGTTTAGTCTTTATATTACAGTGATTGCATAAATATTCATAACCTGAAATGAGTTATGCCCTGTGACTACACAAACTTTTGTTGAACAATGTTTTTTTCCCCCAGAATATGTAATTAAATCATATACTTGTGTTCTGAGTAACTGTCATTCCTTGCCCCCTTCCTTCCATATTCTCTGGTATTTTAAAACTCTTCTGAATAAGGTTGGACACATCAGGTGACCTATATCAGTTCTGTGTTTTCTTTCTTCCCCAGGAGGTCAGTGGGCCATGCTGACCCTTGTTCCAGCTGTTGCACAGCTCTTGACCTGTAATTTCTCTTCACCTATCTTGTGTTGAATTCTGTTTCCTCAATTCTCTGTCTTCATTTTTCTTGGTTTATTTCCTCATAGCGAAATTTTCCAGTAGCTTCAAATGGGTGCATGGGAGATTTTTGAGTGTTGGCAAATCTAAAAATGCTGTTCCACCTTCAAACTCTCTGGGAGCTTTTGGCTAGGTATAGAATTCTAGGTAAATTTTTTTTTCTTAATTTAAAGGCATTGCTTCCCTATCATCTAGCTTCCAGTATTGCTGCTGCGAGATTAAGAAACCAGTTTTTTTCTTTTTAAGAATTAATGTATAAGACAGACAGGAATAGAGGGTAATGAAACAAGACCTTTGTATCTCTTCTCCTTTTCCAGCAAATCTAAACAATAATCTGTTTCTATTCCTTTCTATTTTCTTTTTAGAAAGTATTTATGCGACTGAAGGCTCCCCTTTCCTCAAGCAATAACATTATATGAAAGCATTCTTCTGATTTTGCTTTGTATTTTCCCCATATGTGTTTTAATACTTGTAGTAGTTATGAATATATCCATAATATTGTTTGTACATTTTAAAGTCATATAAATGAAATCATGCCATGTCATTATTCCATAGCTTTCTTTAAATAAATATTTTTGAGATGTGTGCATGTTGGTAATTATAGATCTAGTTAATTCATTTTCACTAGTGTATTGTATCCCACTGTTGAGATTAAAAAAATAAAGGGAGGTATGATTTTTTTTTAAAAAGTAGGTTTATAGTTTCTTATATTTAGGTCATGGGTAGGAAAATTATGACAATTATTTTGAGCACGTTTGAAATTTCTTTTTATTCTTTACAGGTTGTTTTGTGGAAATGAAGGTTTAAGGACAAGTTATCCAACAGATTAAAAGATGGGATCAAACAGTAGCAGAATTGGTGATCTTCCTAAAAATGAGTACTTGAAAAAGTTATCAGGCACAGAATCTGTCTCTGAGAATGATCCGTTCTGGAATCAGCTTCTGTCATTTTCTTTCCCTGCACCAACAAGCAGGTAAGAGGTAACTTGGAAATTGAAAATTTGTATTGAGGGCCACATAAACTTGTGTGGTATACTGATTTTTGAAAAAAGTTTTATCTTATTGTTCTCTCTCTCCATTTG
This sequence comes from Muntiacus reevesi, assembly GCF_963930625.1. Lineage (NCBI taxonomy): Eukaryota > Metazoa > Chordata > Mammalia > Artiodactyla > Cervidae > Muntiacus > Muntiacus reevesi. Next base: position 46,775,193 of record NC_089252.1, on the reverse strand, counting down.
TTGTACATGTACTCGTAGAAAACCCAAAAGTTATGAAAAGGAGGAAATAAGTTTTTCTCTTTCCTTTCCCCCACTCAGCCACCTCCTTTCTCCAGAGATGATTCCTGGTACCAGTTTCTTTTGAATTCTTCCAGAAATAGTAAAGCCATTTTTTTCATGTAGTTTTATAAGACTGTTTAAAGACAAATGCTAGCATACCACACATACCTTGCTTTTTTCTTCTTGCTTGTTGTCCTTGCTTTTTTCCCCAGAGTTAATATGTACCTGCCTTATTCTTTTAAGTGACTGCAGAGTATCGATGTGTGCTCAGTAGCTCAGTTGTGTCTGACTCTTTGTGACCTCATGGGGTGTAGCCTGCCAGGCTCCTCTGTCCATGGGATTCTCCAGGCAAGAATACTGGAGTGGGTTGCCAGTCCCTTCTCCAAGGGATCTTCCCGACCCAGGGATCAAACCAGTGTCTCCTTCATTGCAGGCAGATTCTTTACCACTGAACCCCTGGGGAAGCACCAAGAGTATCCACAGATTATATGAAGTCAGTTTTTTATTGGTGAACATTTAGATTGTTTCCAATATCTTCTTATAACAGATAATGCTGCATACATAATTTCTCATGCATATAAGTAAATTTCTAGTATAAATTCCTCAAAGTAGAATTGCTGGGTCAGAGTGTATGTACATTTGTAATTTTGGTAGATATTACCAAACTGCTTCATGGAAGTTGTACTAATATATACTTCTACCATCAACATCTGAGAAGGTCTGCTTTCCCCTGCCTTTATCAGTTTAATGCATTTTTAGACTCTTTGGCCTTTGCCATTTTGGCAGATGAAAACCAGTATTTCCTTTTTAACTATTATAAAAACTGACTAACATATAACTATGTAGATTGACTAGAATGTTGAATTCCCATTATTCAGTATGTAGATTTTAAGGATTTTTATTTATTTTTAATAGTTTTACTATGATAGACTGAATGATGGCCCCCTAAAGATATCTGTGGCCTAGTCCCTGAAATCTTTGATGATATGTTGTAGCATGTATCAATATTTCATTCATTTTTATTCCTGAGTAAGGTTTGTTTATATGAATATATAATCATTTGTTTATCTATTCATCAGTTAACAGCCATTTGGATTATTTTCATATTTACTTCATCTATATTTTAAAGTATTCTAAAGTAAAGTAAAATGCAGGCATTTTCTTTATAATCATAATACCATTATCACATCTTAACAATCACAAAATTAACAGTAATATCACACAAAATAGCAATAGTTTCACTTACCCAGTCCTTCTTAAAATTTCCCTAGTTGTTTTATAGTTTGTTTTTTACAATTAGGAAATAAATAAGCTGTATACATTGCATTTGGTAGTTATATTTCTTGAATGTCTTTAATCTCGAATAGAGGTATATATTTCCCAACTCCTGCCACTGTTTTTTTTTCCCATATGCCTATGCCGTTCATTTTTTTTTTCCTTTTAAGAAACTGGGTCAGTTTTTCTGTAGACTATTCCACCTTCTAGATCTACCTACTACTTATATTTTGTTTTTTTTTATTTGAATTTTCTATAAATTGATCATCAGATTAAAGATGATAAAATTTGAGTTAAACATTTTGATAAAATTAATTCATAAATGATGCTAGGTGCCTTATATTGTATTCCATTAGGATACAGAAAATGTGCAGTCTTAATCAGTTATCATGCTAAGACTGAGAGGTTTGGTTGTGTTTTAGCATCCATTGATGATTTTGGTTCCAATCACCTATTTCATAAGAGATTACAAAATGGTATTATTTTTAATTTGGTCATTCCTTATGCATTTATTAACTGGAATTCTCCTGTAAAGGAGTGCTTTCATGAATTAAGTTATAGTAAAACATAGTTTTTACTATATTATTAATAAGGGGAAACAATTCTTCTACTGATTTTCAGTAATGAAAATGGTACAATGGTGACAACTTAGTCTGTATTTTTCCTCTCCCTGACCCTAGAGTTGGAAGGGCTATCTCTCTGTCTTTTGCCTATGAATTAAATATATATATGTAAAATGTATGTATATGTGTTATCCTTTAACAATCAAGGTTATGTTTATTTTCATGTTTGAGGATTAAGGAATATTGGTATTTGCTTTTTGTGAATTGTTTATATATTTTGGCAATACATTTTGATTTCTGAGTTTTAGATATAGTTGGATTGGACTCAACAAGGTTGACTTAGTGTACAGTTTTGTGATAATGTGAGTTAGTTGTATATTATGGGAAGTGGCTACATATGACTGCTTCAGAGATCCTTGGAAAATTAAAGGTGGTTGTGGATTGATGAGAGAGGTCAAACTGAAGATGAGCTATAGTATCAGTACATTTTGAAATCATTTCCTTAATCTTGAAGGAATTATCATTGAGTATCTCTGCTCATGTTGTAATAAGACTGAGAGAAAAAAGAGCATATAAAGAGAATATTATTTATTATTCAAAATAAATTTTCTTTTCACTTATGTAAACTGTACTACAATCCATTTGTGCTCTGCCGAAAGACATCAAAGAAGCCTTACCTGAGCTCACGTGCGGAGCGTCTGACAAGGCCTTTCCTTGTGGTGGCAGTGTGAGGGCAGAGTGTGAACCGCAGCAGCTGGAGTCGCGGCAGGACAGGCGTCCGGGAGGCTTTGCCCCCTCTTTGACTGTTAGCTGAAAGAGGTACAGCTGAAACTGTAACCATAGGAGACATTATGCTTCCAGAAAAACCACAAGGAAAAGCATTGCGAGCAATGATAGCAGCTGTTGGATTGGGCTGTAAGGGAAAGGGTGGAGAGAGTCAGCCAGTTAGCGTGCAAGTTGGAGATAAAGTTCTTCTCCCAGAATATGGAGGCGCCAGAGTAGTTCTAGACGACAAAGATTCTTTCTTATTTAGAGATAGATAAAATTTGAATGGGAAAGAAAAAATTAATAATAGCTAAAGTGCTCTTTAGAAGGAAAGGAAGAAGAAGATTGTGTATGTGTGTGTGTACTTGATTTATGCAAAGCTGGCACTTCAGAGCATTGGGAAAAGGATGAATTTCTAAGCAATAGTGGTGGGAATAAATTGTTATCCATTATTGTCTATTTCTTGACTTGTGCTGGTACCTTGCAGTTTGAATTATTATGGCTTTATAGTTTGTTTTGCTAATTATTGCTTTTTCTCAAAGATCCTTTGCTGTTATGATTTATTCTTCATATCATTTTTTTTTTCTTAATTCATCCTCATTTATAAAGGAATCTTAGAGTAAAAAGCTATAAAGTGAGTAAACTGTACATTACAGTGGAGGAGGGATAGCTAGTCAAAATATCCAGAAAAGTTTTGTTCATGGTGGGGCATGTACTTTTGTCACTTTGTTTGAAGTTCCTCTTTCCTCTCCCCTGCCCTCAGCTCCTCAGTGCTAGTATTTGGTATGTGACCTGTAGAATGTTAACATTGAGCAGGCCTTGAGGTCGAGGGTTCCACCTCATTGATAGTCAGGGATGGTATTACTTACTTTATGAATTTTTCAACTCTACGATGAATATCTGTAGGGAAGACTCTGAATCCAAACATTTCTGAGATTGCTCACTCCTGGAATTCCTTGGATCCCATATGTGCTTTCCTCAAGTGCAGCCAAAAATTGATGTCTGCCAGTTTTTTTTAGAAGCACTAAGTCCTTTAGGACTAATCTAATCTTTCCTTACTGTAAACTGTTTTTGGCACCAGGGTAGCAAGATTTTGTTATAGTTTCCAGGCATGGTTGAAAAATGTTCAAATTCTTTAATAGTTTTCAACTTTTCACCTTATTAAAATTCCTTGTGAAGCAAAGGTGTGAAGTAAAATCAAGATTAAATCTAGAGTAAATTTTAAGTATTATACTGCTTGTTTTTCTTAATAAAGTGTTTTGAAATTATTTATGTGACTGATTTCATACTAAAGTGAAAAGGGAAAGTGTTTGTTGTTTAATCATGTCTGACTCTTTGTGACCCCATGAACTGCAGTCTGCCAGACTCCTTAGTTCACGGAATTTTCCAAGCAAGAATACTGGAGTGGGTAGCCATTCCTTTCTCCAGGGAGTTTCCTGACCCAGGAATCGAACCCAGGTCTCCTACATTGCAGGCAGATTCTTTACCACCTGAGCCACTAGGGAAAATATAGCAATGAAATAAAAAACAATGCAGAGCTAAAGACAGAGGTAGTAAAATCATCTTTGTCTGCAGTAAATAGTTAAGAGATACATGTAACAGAGTTGTAAAATATGATGTCCAAACACTAAGCTATATATGTATATAGTTATATATAAACCTTATGGTAGCCACAGACCAAAAATCTATAATAGATACACATGCACAAAGAGAAAGGAATCCAAATATAACACCACAGTTAGAAGAGAGGAGAAAAACTATAAAAACTACCAGAAAATGATGAACAAAATGGCAATAAGTACATACCTATCAACAATTACTTTATAAATAGACTACATGCTCCAATCAAAAGACAGAGTGAAAAAAAAAAAAAAGAGAGGCAGAATGGATACAAAAGCGAGACCCATCTATGTGCTGCCTGCAAGAGATTCATTTCAGATCTAAAGGCATAGACTGAAAGTGAGAGGATGGAAAAGTTTTCCCATGCAAATGGAGACAGAAAGCAGGGATAACAATACTTATATCAGACAAAATAGACCAAAGACTGTAATGAGAGACATTACATAATGATCAAAGGATCAGTACAACAAGAAGATACAACAGTTGTAAGTACATATATATATTTGTACCCAATATAAGAACAAATAAATACATAAAGCAGTTAACCAACATAAAGGGAAAAATTAACAGTAACACAGTAATAGTGGGAGACTTTTAACACCCTACTTACATCAGTGGACAGATCAGACAGAAAATTTGTAAGGAAACCCTCGTCCAAATGACACATTAGACCAGATGATTGATACATGTATATACATACACACATACATCCATACATATAAACACTCCATCTAAAAGCATGAGAATACAGACTCAAGTGCACATGGAATGTTCTCCAGGATAGATCACATGCTAGGCCACAGAATAAGGCTTAGTAAATTTAAGAAGATTGAAATCGTATCAAGCAATATGAGACTACAGATCAGTTATAAGAAGAAAGAAAACTATAGAAAACTCCAAATGTATGGAGGGTAAACAATATTCTACTAAACTCTCCAGGCCTGTCCATTTTATTGGCATATAATTGTTCATGGTAATCTCTTATAATCCTTTGTGTTTCTGTGCTATCAGTTGTAATTACCTTTTCATTTCTAATTTATATGAGTCCTCTTTTTCTTGTGAGCCTGGCTAAAGGTTTATCAGTTTGTTTATTTTTTCAAACAATCAGCTCTTAGTTTCATTGATCTTTTCTGCTGTTTTAGCCTCTGTTTCATTTATTTCTGCCCTGATCTTTATTGCTTCTTTCCTTTTTACTAACTTTGGGTTTTGCTTCTTTTTATAATTAGGCATAAGGTTAGATTGTTTGAGACTTTTGTTGTTTCTTGGGGTAGGCTTTTATCTCTATAAACTTCCCTCTTAGAACTGCTTTTGTTGCATCCCATAGGTTTAGGATCATTGTATTTCTTTTTTCATTTGTCTCCAGGTTTTTTTTTTTCTCTTTGATTTCTTTAGTTACCTGGAAGTTACTTAGTAGCATATTGTTTACTGTCTACACCTTTGAGGTTTTCTGTTGGTTTTTTTTCTTGTAACTGATGTCTAGTCTCATATTGCTTGATACGATTTCAAGAAAAAATGGATTAATTCCTAGGATATTCAATCTTCCAAGACCGAATTAGGAATAAATAAAGAATATGAGCAGACTGGTTACCCGTAATGAAATTGAATCAATAATCAAAAGGCTCCCAAAAAACAAAAGTCCAGGACCAGATGGCTTCACAGATGAGTTCTCCCAAGCATTTAAGGAAGAAATAACACCTACTCTTCTCAAGCTATTCCAAAAAACTGCAGAGGAAGGAACACTTTTGAACTCATTCTGTGAGACCAGTGTCACCCAGATACCAAAAGCAGATAAAGACCACACACACAAAAAAAAATTACAGGCTAATAACCACTGATACAAAAATTATCAACAAAATATTAGCAAACTAAATTCAGTAGTACATTAAAAGGATCATACACCATGATCAGTTGGGATTCATCCCAGGGATGCAAGGATGATTCAGTATCCACAAATCAATAGGATATACCATATTAACATATTGAAGACTAAAGCATATGATCATCTCAGTAGATGCAGAAAAACTGACAAAAAATCAACATCCATTTATGATTAAAAAAGAAAAACCCTCAACAAAGTGTAAATATAAAGTGAACATACCTCAATATATGACAGGCCCACATCTAACATCATACTCTGCAGTGAAAAATTCAAAGCATGCTCTATGATTAGGAACAAGACAAAGCTGTCCACTATTGTCCACTATTTTGTTCAACAGAGTATTGGAAGTCCTAGCCAGAGCAATCATACAAGAAAAAGAAATTAAAAGAGTCCAACTTGGAAAGGAAGAAGTAAAACTGTCACTCTTTGCAGATGACATGATACTATGTATAGAAGATTCTAAAGATACCACCAAAAAACTTATTAGAACTAATAAATGAGTTCAGTACAGTTGCAGGTTACAAAATTAGTATACAGCAATCTGTTGTGTTTCTGTACACTAACAATGAAGTATCAAATAGAATTTAAGAGAATAATCCTATTTAAAATTGCATCAAAAATATTTGGGAATAAATCTAAACAAGGAGGTAAAAGGTACATACTCAGAAAACTAGAAGACACTGATGGAAGAAATTGAAGACAACACAAACAAATGCAAAGGTATACCCTGCTCATAGATTGGAAGAATTAATATTCTTAAAAAGACTACACTCCCAAAGGCATTCTATAGATGTAGTGCAGTCCTTTTCAAAATACCAATGGCATTTTCTATGGAAACACACAAGACACTAAAGAGCCAAAAATATCTTGAGAAAGAAAAACAAAACTGGAGATATCACGCACTGTGATTTCAAACTATACTACAAAACTACAGTGATCAAAATAGCATGTTACTGGCACAAAAACAGACACAGATCAGTGGAACAGAATTGAGAACCTAGAAATAAACCCATACACTTAGGTTCAGTTAGTCTACAACAGAGGAGGCAAGAATATACAGTAGAGAAAAGAAAATCTCTTCAGGAAGTGGTGCTGGTAAAACTGGACACCTACATGTAAAAGAAAGAAATTAGAGCATTCTTTAACACTGTATACAAAAATAAAATGGATTAATTACTTGACATAAGACCTGAAACCATAAAACTCCTAGAAGACATGAGTAGCATATGCTCTTCGACACTGCTGTTAGCAGTATTTTTTGTGTATGTCTCCTCAGGTAAGGGAAACAAAAGCACAAATAGACTAGTGGGACTCCATCAAACCAAAAACCTTTTTTAGAGCAATGGAAACAATTGAGAAAATGAAAAGGCAGTCTACGGAATGGGTGAAGATATTTGCAAATGATCTATCAGATGAGGAATTAATATCCAAAATGAATAATATGATGAGGGATTAATATCCAGAAAGAACTCATACATCTTAACATTAAAAAAAAACAAACCAAAAACAAGCAACCAGATTAAAAAAAAATGGGTAGAGAACCTGGATACACATTTTTCCAAAGAAGGAATACAAACACCATTGGACACATGAAAAGATATTCAGTACCACTGATGATCAGGGAAATGCAAATGAAAACCACAGTGAGATACTACTTCACATCTGTCAGAAAGGCAATCATCAGTTCAATTCAGTTGCTCAGTCATGTCCGACACTTTGCAACTTCATGGACTGCAGCATGCCAGGCCTCCCTGTCCATCACCAACTCCTGGCGTTTACTGAAACTCATGTCTATTGAGTCGGTCAAAAAGACAACAAATATGTGTTGGTGAGGATCTGGAGAAAAGGAAACCCTTGTGCACTCAACAGTGCATTTACATGAACCCCTATGTCCATTGCAGCATATTTACAATAGCCAAGAAATGGAAGAGACTGAAGTGTCTGTTGATTGGTGAATGTATCAGAATTCATATAGCCATTTACTTTTACCATTTGGATTGCTTCCAGTGTTTTCCTATTACATATAATACACCAGTAGCCTTATATGTACGGTAGAAGTGATTTCTATCCTGTGAGTAAAGGTTGGTAAAATGACTTCCATTAATTCTTCCAGTTCATGTTGTCAGGGCATGAGAAACAAGTGTTAACAGGTCAGGAAGAGACTTTATGGAGCGCTGATAGTGCTCCCACACGTATTTCTTGTTTTTTGAAAACTGATAAGGCTGGTCACATGTGGTGGCCTGGCAGCTTGGAGGGTCCTTTGACCACAGAGGACTGACTGGAAAGATCAAAATCTGTCCACATGTCACCCATTTTTGGTACACTTGTTAGAAAACTGGGGATTAGAATTGTGATTCCTTGTGGGTTCTTGTTAAGTGGATTTGGTGAAAGCATTATTTTAAGGAGTTTTCTTTGGGGTAAGTGAGTGGTAGATTGAAAAGTCAGCAAACGTTTACTAACACGCCAGGCACCGTTTTGTGGTTCATGCACTCTAGTGATAGAGACAAACAAGTTAACTAAGTAAAATGCAGTATTTAGAATATTAGAACATGAAAATAAAGGAAGAAAAGTTGAAAGATGTGAAAGGGAGACTAAAATACGAGGCAACTTTGATACTTCACAGTTTAAACTTCACACATTGTAATAAAAAAAATTGATGTTGATTAAGAATAGACATGTACAATTGGACTATGTCTAAATGCTATTTCTTGACTTTGTAATCCACAGATTTGCAGTAAATCCCTAAATGTTTTTCATGTAATGTATAAACAGCAAAGATATGAAACAGATATTTAAAAACCAATAACTACATCTCAGCTAAAAAAAGGATGCTTTCTAAAACTGTTTTTGTTTAGTTGCTGAGTTGTGTCCGACTCTTTCATGACCCCATGGACTATATAGCTTTCTAGCCTTCTCTTTCCATGGGATTTCCCGGGCAAGAATAAAGGAGTGGATTGCCAAAAGCTTTTATTTTAAATTGATATTTGATTAGAGCATTAACACTGAATGAGCTCATCTTTCTAGATTTGAGAGCAGTGCTGAGCAGTGTAGTGATACTTTGTATGCCTACCAAGAATGAGAATCATTTTGCCAAAAAGTGGACAAAGGGTAGAGAATAGAAATAGCAGAATATGATCAGGGGAGCATAGATTTTGGAGTCAGACTGATTTTGTCTTGCACCTCAGCTCTGCTGCTTATTAGCTTTGTGAATTTAGAGTGTGTGCATGTGTGTTCAGTCCTGTCTGACTCTTTGTGACACCGTGGACTGTAGTCCATCAGACTCCTCTGTCTATGGGATTCTCCAGGCAAGAGTACCAGGGTATGTTGCTGTTTTCTCCTCCAAGGGATCTTCCCAATTGAGGGATCAAACCCAAATCCCTTGCGCCTCCTGTGCTGGCAGGTGATTCTTTACTGTTGAGCCGCCTGGGAAGCACAGGCAAGCCCCGTAATCTCACTGAGCTTGTTGACGCTTCTGTAAAATGGCAGTGATATTACTTACCATGTGTATTCGTAGGGAGGAGAAAAGCCATAATGCACATAAACTCTCTGACTTTCTTCTTCTTTCCCATTAATTTAAAAAATCAAAGGCTATGTCTTGAGAGTTACTCTAAAATACTTGAGGGTTGAAAATAAGCAGCACAGATTTAACCAATTTTCTTATGACTGTTTCATTCTCTGATTGAAAATTGTATGACTCTTTTGAATTAATCGTTCAACTATTTTAAAAATTAGGCCAAACACAGAGTATAGTAATATTTGTCAATGTCCTTTTTTATAAAGGCTACTTTTTAGAAACCTTTATTGCATAATGAAAATTGTATTATGTATACTGAGCACTAGATGGTGCTCAAATAAGGCAAGAAGGCAGCTTTTGGCACAGTCACACTATCACTAAGCTCATTTTTCCTCAGTACCAAAGTAATGCATGTTCATTTTTAGTACCTTTAAATACAGAAAAGCTCAAGGAATGCAAAAATGTATAAAAATAATACTAATCCGAAGTAACCGTTATTGACTTTTGGTGTATATCTTGTTAGTTCTCTCATCTAAAAATGCTTCTACCATATTCCACACGTTGTTTCTTTAGCTCACATATTCCTCATGTCATTGTTTTCATACCACATAATTTTAAGTGATTATAGAATGTTTTGTCTTATAGATGTCCATAATTTACATCATTGAATATTTTGGTGGTTTCATATCTTTTTTAATTAAGTGTAAAGCTGTGATGAACGTCATTGCAGTCAAGTCTTTGTGCTGTCCCTAACTGTGTATCAGGGCTTCCCTGGTAGCTCAGATGGTAAAGAATCAGTCTGCAGTGCAGGACACCCCGGTTCGATTCCTGGGTTGGGAAGAAACCCTGGAGAAGGGATAGGCTACCCACTCTGGTATTCTTGGGCTCCCCTTGTGGCTCAGCTGGTGAAGAATTCGCCTGCAATGCGGGAGACCCGGTTTTGATCCCTGGGTTGGGAAGATCCCCTGGAGAAGGGAAAGGCCACTCACTGCAGTATTCCGGCCTGGAGAATTCCATGGACTGTATAGTCCCTGGGGTCCCAAAGAGTTGGACATGACTGAGTGACTTTCACTTTCACTAACTATGTAACTAGAGTGAGTTTTTAGTAGTTGATTTGCTGGTAAAACAGTCTTTTTTTTTTTTCTTTTTTAATCACTCAAATCTTTCATTGTATAAAAGTTAGAAAATACAGAAACAAAAGGGAAGATAATAGTGTATCCTGATCACATAGAGATCGCCACTTCTGATATTTTGGTGTGTCCCATACTTAAAATGTCTATTTGGCCGCATTGGGTCTCAGTGCGTCACCTGGGGCCTTTCGTTGTGGTGTGTCCGCTCGGTAGGTGCGGCATGTGGGCTGTCTTACTGTATGCCTCCTGTTTGCTAGGCACTGTTTTTAAGGGCTGGAAACTTTGTAGTGAACATGAGGGACGAGGTTCCTGTCCTCATGCAGCTTAAATTTTAGTGGAAGAGATGGACACTAAACAAGTAAAGAAATGAAAGCAGGAAGTCATTTCTGAAAAATGAAGCAGGGCAAGCTCATGGAGAGTGGTCGAATGGGAGCAAATGACAGTGGGAGATTTCTTTAGCCAGAGGGTCTTGGTTAAGCAGCATTTAAGCAGATGTGAATGAAATCAGGAGCCCTGCATGTCCTGGGGAAAGAGTATTCCATCAGGTGGACGGAACAGCAAGTGTAACTGACTTGAGGCAGGACTGTGCTCTGCATGTTAGACGAATAGCAGAAAGGCCAGTGTGGCAGAGCAGTGAGCGAGGAAACAAATGACATGAGGACTTCTGGCCATGGCGAAGATTTTTTGTGCTGTGTGGTATTCCAGAGACGAGCATGCTTTTATGTTGGTATTTGGGAATTTCGTCTGGTCTGCTGTAATTTATGAACCCTCCTATAATGTGGAAAGGTTTTACTCACATAGTTTGTTTATGGTGGTATCATTTACATAGTATAAAGCTTATCATTTTAGCCATTTTTCTTTTCAGTTTAGCCATTTTTAAGTGTATGATGTGGTGGCATTAAGTACATTCCCAATGTTTTACAGTGATCACTGCTCTCCATTTCCAGAACTTTCCATCATCTCAAACAGAAACTATACACATTAAACTCCCTATTCCCCCACATCCAAGACCATGGTAATCTGTACTCTGCTTTTTGTCTCTGTGAATTTGCCTATGCTCAGTGCCATGTATAAATTGAATTGTTTAATATTTATCCTTTTGTGTCTGGCCTTTTTCACTTAGCATAATATTTTCAAGGTTCATTCATGTTGTAGTTAGCACACATCAGAATTTCCTTTCTTTTTAGGGTGAATAATATCCATTGTAGGTATTTCCCTCATTGCATAATGTTTTTTAAAATATCAGTTTGTCGTGCTTTTTATATTTCTTTTAAATAAATGCCTTTCATTTCTCTTCCACATTGTTAGGTTCTGGTTCTCTCTTTTGATTTTCTTTTTTCAGGGATCCTCTTTGCATTATAAAGAATATGTTCATTCTCCTAAGAGACTGGACTGATGTAAACAAGAGTGTTAATTTAGCAGTTAATTATTGAGTATGTGCTCTGTGCCAGGTGCTGGGCTCACTGCCTTAGGTGGATTTCCTCATCTGGTTCTCACATCATGTCTGTGAAGTTGGTACTTTTAATATTCTTGCTTGTCAGAAAACAGTCTTGGGAAGGTTTTCCCAGGTCACATGGCTAGTAGCTAGCTAGCTAGCATGGAGGAGATTCAAACCAGCTTTATGTATCTTCAAAGATGAATTCTGTTGGGTATCATGCTACATGGTCTCCACTGGGAAGTGTAGATTGATTGCTGTCTGAGCTTCAAATAATGGCTGAAGAGATGCAGTGTGAACTTAGAGATGCTCATCTTCAAGAAAAGAATCCCCAGGTTTATATGCTCACGGTTTCAAGCACTTTCAGAGTGAGGTCTGTAACAACACATACTTTGTTTGAGTGCCATTATTTACAATATGAATGTAATAAATATATTATTTACAATTAATATTGATGGATAACCTTGCCTCAAGTGGAATGTGTCTTCTCTAAGGGGAGCTGCCAGAATGAGCCTTTCTCAGAATTTCTTGATCTGTTTCCTCAATTGAGAAACAGGAAAAGAGACTTTTACTAAATTAGGTCACAAGTTTTTAACTGACAGAAACGTAAGCGATAGTACATTTTTTTTCTTTGAATTTTTGATGCCTGTCTCTGCTTTCATATTTTTATTCTCTTTGGCCCACTTTATGTACAATTTTATTAGAGCTTTTCAAGTTGAAACAATCTCCTCTGTCATTAAGGTGGGCCTGGGATAACTCCTAAACCGTTTCCTAAACTCTGGTTTTTTCATCATATGTTCACTTGAATGGTGACCAAGATAGTGACTTGGCCATTTTTCTAAGGGAATAAATAATTTGAGACTTTTTTTGCATCTTATTTTCCCAAGTTGAGGAACTGAAAGAAGTTCAGTTTTTACATCTTGAGTCAAAACCTTTGTTCCCCTTTGTTTTATTTATATACTTTTCCATGCAGAATCATTTGAAAAGACGCTTGAGCTTGTCTAGGGTTGATTGCTCCCTTAAACTAAAAGCTTAAGTGGGGGAAGACAACTAATACTGTTCAAAGCATTAAAATAAGGGAGAAAATGAGTTTTGCTCCAAGTGTACCCTTCTTTCCTCTTCTCACTGCTTTGGTTGGAATCTGAATTTTTAAGTCATTTTTTCTGTTGCTTTCTTGAGAAAAAAAATTGCTGTATGATCTTTCTGGTAGTTGCTGAAATTTTTACATTTTAATAGTTATGGTATCTTTCATTTTGGCAGTTGAATGACAGCATATAGGAGTGTCTGTGAATCACATGAATATAAATACTTTTTGGTTCTACTTGGTGCATTAAAAAGTGCTTATAATAATCTTTTATACAGTTTTTATCCTTTGACTTTTTCCTGTGAATAGACTCTTTTAAAACCTTAACGTTCCCACACTGAATGGGCTGTCTTGTTAGTTTTGTGAATGATTTCCGTAATTCTTTCTTTGCTAAGGTAAGGGGGAAAATATCTTTAGAAGTGCTTCTATGCTTTTCTGAATGGTTACTTGCTGATTTTACTTAGGTTGTGTCTTAAGCTGACAAACATACAGTCTATTGGAGAATGTATGTTGTGGGCTGAAAATGACACTATTAATATAAAGTGTCAACTTTGACATCATTTTATAGTGGAATTTTCAGTGAAAAAGACTTACGAATTTCCATGCTTATTTTATGAACCTCATAGCTACTTGAATTGTTTAGCAAATCAGTGTCAGAAATCTATGAGTAAATCTCCCCTCTACAATTTTCTGCCCATCTGCTTTTCATTAAAAGATTTGAACTGTGAGTTTCTCAATCATCTTTAGTTATTGAGATTCATATATGAGATTGGTGTGCTTAAAAGCAAAATAAAACCAGTCTGAATTACTGAAAGTTGTGAGTTAGGGAATATGTAATTTAAAATTTCATACCAAACTACAGTGTATGATTTCCTAGCTATTACAGAAATGATCTATCATCTTACCACTTTCCTTATTAAGACTTAATTTTTCTGTTTTCTTCTACTTCTTTGTCATTCATATACTTTTTAAATGTTTTAAATCATAACAGATATAATTTTTATAATGGATAATACATCTATGGCAACTTCATTTAGGTATATATGGAAACTCTGTTTAGTTACTTGTAATGTTCTAGGTTGATGTTATGTGGGTTTGCCTTAATAAAAATGTAGCTAAATATTCATATTGAAAGTGTATTACATGGACTTCCCTGGTGACTCAGGTGGTAAAGAATCTGCCTGCAATGCGGGAGACTTGGGTTTGATCCCTGGGTTGGGAAGAGCCCCTGGAGGAAGGCATGGCAACCCACTCCAGTATTCTCGCCTGGAAACTCCCCATGGACAGAGGAGCCTGGTGGGCTGCAATCCATGGGATCACAAAGAGTCAACACAACTGAGTGACTAAGCACACATTCTTATTTTGTGACCTAAGTTACTTAGCTTCTCTGTTTCCGTCACTTGTAGGATGATGATAGTCCTATTTCCTTAGTCAACTTTTCTGGGTTTTTAAAAGAAGTCACATGAAATAATCAAGGTGAGAGAACTTAGAATAGTATATAAGCTTATACATACTGCTTCCCTGATGGTTCAGATGCTAAAGAATCTGCCTGCAATGCACGAGATCCAGGTTTAATCCCTGGGTTGGGAAGATCCCTTGAAGAAGAAAATGATAATTCACTCCAACCTTCTTGCCTGGAGTTTTCTGTGGACAGAGGAACCTGGTGAGGTACAGACCATGGGGTCACGAAGAGTCGGACACAGCTGAGCAACTAGCACTTTCACTTTATACATATTGCAAGTTGTAGCTAATTAGCAGATATATTTGCATATCAACAATGAATATGCTGAGGTCTTTTTTTTAAACAAACAAATTTATTAACATGTATATGTCACATGTATGGAAGATACCTGAGGAAACTTAGTACTTCCCCAGGATGGCCAAAGCCACCTGCTTAAATATCATCTTTAGCTAAAGACAAAAGAAAGGCTTCTTTTGGTTGAGGGAGTCAGGGAGGAAGGCCAGTTACGGAAAGTTACCAGGAAAGCTCAGGCTTCTCTGTCCACGGAATTCTCCAGGCTAGAATACTGGAATGGGTAGCCGTTCCCTTCTCCAGGGGATGTTCTCAAGCCGGGGATCTTCCCAATCCAGGGATCGAACCCAAGTCTCTGTATCATAGGCGGATTCCTTACCATTGGAGCCACCAGGGAAGCCCGAAAGCACAGCAGGCAAAGGGAAATGGAAATCTAAATCTAAACGCCTTCTCCAGCGTTTCTGGACAGTTCGTCATTTTTCTTTTCCTGGTGATAGGAGACACCTTTACATAAATGAAGATTGTCTTTGTAAGTGTAATTTCACCTTACAAAAAGGTAACTCTTACCTTGTTTTCAGAGTTTCTCCTGTTTCTGCAGTTTATCAATACAACCAGCTCAAAATGATCTTTATATCAAAGAGACATATTTTGAGGTGGCACATTCTGCTCCCCTAATTCCCACCTTTGAGACTGCCCCATTAAGTTCTTTTTTTTTTAAAGTTTTTTTAAAAAATAATTTTTATTTTATTTTTGGCTGCACTGGATCTTCTTGCTGTGTGCGGGTTTTCTCTGGTTGTGGGGAGCAGGGGCTACCCTCTGGTTGCCGGTGGGAAGGCTTCTCACTGCGGTGGCTTCTCTTGTTGCGGAGCGTGGGCTCTATTGCACGCGGGCTCAGTAGGCGGGGCACGCAGGCTTCCGTAGTCTTGGCACGCGGGCTCAGTAGCCGGGGCACGCAGGCTCAATAGTTGCCGCTCCCGGGCTCAGGGCACGGGCTCAGTAGTTGGGGTGCGCGGGCTTGGATGCTCCACGGCTTCTGGGATGCTTGTGGATCCGGGATCCAACCTGGGTCTTCCGTATTGCCAGGTGGATTCTGTTATCACTGAGCCACCAGGGGAGCTCCCTATTGAGTTTTACAATCTAGAAGCTGAGTAAACCATTCCAAGTGAACCATATCTCAGTGAACCATTCCAAGCCCTGAGAATAGGATCGTTGTTCAGTTAAAGGGTCAGGTCTCATTTCAGGATGCAATTTTTCAAGTGAACTTCCAAAGTTAGGTCTGTATGGTGCAAACAATCAGATTTATTAAGAGTCATTTCTATAGAAACATAAGAAAAGTGAAGGTTAATGATTGAATCAGAATGTAAGCCCAGTTTCTGAGTCCTGAGAGTAGCTGGTTAAGAAGATTTCTAAATGTTGGGCTCAAAGAATCTTTTTTCTTTTTGTTGTAAAATATAACTAACAAAATTTACCATTTTAACCATTTTTAGGTGTACATTTCACTGGCATTAAATGCATTTATATTGTGTGCAAATGACCACCATCATCTCCCTCTAGAACTTTTCAACTTTCCAAGTATATGCTGAAGTCTTTGAACATACTTTTTTTTTTTGGCCACGCTGAGAGGCACATGAGATCTTTGTTCCCTGACCAGGGATCGTACTCAAGCTCCCAGCCTTGGAAGCACACAGTCTTAACCCCTGGAACCACCAGGGAAGCCCTGAACATATCTTTATTTGTAGAAAGTTAAATAGTTCTTTTCTTAAGTCTCCTCATCCCATGTTGAAATACTCCCAAATTCTAAATTATTTGAGTTCAAATTACTGAAAATCTGCTAAATGTAAACAGTACTTAGTTGCAGTTTTGAGTTTTTAAAAATAAATTATTTTTCTCTGTAGTGTGAAAATTTTTTTTAAAATTTCTGATTTTATATGGGAAACCAAGTTGGTTCTGCACTTGGGAATATGATAAGATTCTTTCTTAGGTTGCACTGTTGTTCTACAACCAGTTGGTAAATTTCTTTTCTAAGATTATATACTATTCTACCTCTCTTTCCTTTCTTTAATCTCTGAGATCCAACACTGGCTTGACAGTTTCCATTGGGACTCTTTATGTTTCTTAAAAATTCAAAGTGTGGACAGATGAAGAATGAGACACATGGGTTGATAGAAAAGAGAAAGTCAAAATAGAAAAAATATGTTGAATGGTAGAATCTGCCTGAAGGACCACAAACAATTCCTTCTGAGGCTGTATGTTGGCCCTGTGATGTAGGTCATAGGTCATCAGTTACAGCCTGAGTATGCAGTTTCTGTTAACTCCAGTGGTGAGTATTTTACTGGCTGAGTGTGGCCTGTCTGACCTGTTATACCAACTGACTGAGATATTGTAAATAACTCATATATATTTTTGAGTAAAGTATTAGTTGCTCAGTTGTGTCCGACTCTTTGCAACCCCACAGACTGAAGCCCACCAGGCTTGTCTGTCCATGGAATTCTCCAGGCAAGAATACGTGTGACAGTTATCAGGAATAGATACTAAGTTCATTAGATGACCCATTTTATATACTTATTTGGGTTGTGGACGCTTGAATTCTTGAACTACAGGCTTCATATGAAATTAGCTTTTCTCCCCTACCAAGAAATGTTCCTTCTTGTTTTAATTGTCACTTCTGGAAAACTGCTTGCCATCTGACAGTGGTACTCTGTTGATGAATGAAGGGATGTATGCTGTAACACTGAAAAAATATCCACAGTTTTAACATTTTTAATTGGAGGATAATTGCTTTACAGTGTTGTATTTCTGCCATACAACACCGTGAATCAGCCTTAAGTATACATAAGTCCCTTCTCTCTTGAGCCTCCCTGCCACCCTTCTAGGTTGGTTTTCTCAGAACTGAGTTTGCTGTATCCACTACTTTTTACTTTGTATTTGCTAAGCTTCTTTGTTTTCTGTCACAATCGAATATTTCAGTATCCTCTTCACTATACCATTCTTCATATTAAGGCCAGAGTTGTTTGCCATGTCAAAGGATTGTAATTCAGAGTTTAAATCCAGAGAAGTTGTAAACTCTGTACAGTGGTTCTTAATGTGACCCATCTCCATGTTAGCTAATACAAAAGTTGATTGCCTGGTACAGTGAATACATGGTGTTGAATAGAACTTTTTAAAAAATTACAGTGGCATGATATTTTGCCAGTTAGATGTTGCATCCTTTATGAGTTCCTCTCCATGGGCCATTTTAAAGGGGGGGAAAAATCTGAATTTGTCATGAAGGTTCTTATGCTTGCTTACTGTCAACATGTGCTTATCTGAATATAAAAATCATTGGATTTGGTGGAAAAGATCTGGGTTTGTAATTTTGCAGATTTAGGAATATTTGTGGGTTAAGTCACAGTTATGCATTTTGGTGGGAATGGTAATTGGTTAGATCTTTGTGGAATGCAATTTGCATAATTCACCAGAACAGAAATGTCATTGATCTAGCAATTCCACTTCTAGAATTTATATTAAGAAGATGATTGGACAAGTTTAAGAAATGTATGTAGAGAGATATATGTGTAAAGACAATTGGTAGCAGTGTTTATGATAATTGAAAATTGCTAACAATCTAAGTGCCAGTAAGGAGATGTGATGAATGAACAAGCAAATAAAAATGGTGCATCTGCACACTGGAACAGTATACAGGCGTTAATAATGAGTATTTATAGATACAGGAAAATCCACATATGTGTTCTATATATGTGTGTTTTATATATTTTTAAAAATTATATATTAATATAATTCTTCTGTTTAAGTTCTTATAGCTTTATTTCTATGATTTTTAACTTGTTATTTTGAAACAATTATAGAGTCATAAGAAGTTGCAAAAAAAAAAAAAATAGTACAGAGAGATGTCTTGTATCCTTCCCTGTTTCCCTCAATGGTATCATCTTTTGTAACTCTAGTTCAGTACCCAAACCAGGAAATTGACATTGGTATAAGCCACAAAGATTATTGAGAGTTCAGCAATTAATGCAGTCATTTGTGTGTGCATGTAGTAGTTGTTTAATCACTAAGTGATGTCTGACTCTTTTGCAACTCCATGGACTGTAGCCTGCCAGGCTCCTCTGTTCGTGAAATTTCCCAGACAGGAATACTGGAGTGGGTTGCCATTTCCTTCTCCAGGGGATCTTCCCACCCCAGGGATGGAACCTGTGTCTCCTGCTTGGCAGGCAAATTCTTTACCACTGAGCCGCCCGGGAAGCCCTGCAGAGCTCTGGACAACGGTTTCACAGGTTGAACACCGCCACAGTCTAGGTGCATCACTGTTTCACCCTGGCGAGGCTCCCTCATGCTTTCCCTTCGTAGCCACACCCGTCTTAGTTTTATTGGAGCGTAATGCTTTGCAGTGTTGTGTTAGTCTCTGCTGTACACTGAGGTGAATCGGCTATATGTTTCCATATATCCCGTCCCTCGTGGACCTCCCTCTAAGTACCCCCACCCACCCCGTAGGTCACCGCAGAGTGCCGAGCTGAGCTCCTTTGCCGTATGGCAGGCTCCCCCTGACTCTGCTTTACACGTGCTGGTGTGTGTGTGTCAGTCCCAGCTCCCGGGTCATCCCGCCTTCCCTCTCCCCAGCCCTTCGTCTCATGGCCATTCTCTACCTCTGCATCTCTGTTCCTGCCCTGAAAAATAGGTTCATCCATTGTTTCTACCTTCCCCATCTCTAAACCCTGGCAGCCACTAATTCAGTTTTCTGTCTCTCTAATTTTGTTATTTCAGGAAGGTTATTTAGAATCATACATTATGTAACATTTTGAGATTGGCTCTTTCACTCAGCATGGTATCCTTGAGTTCTGTTCAAGTTGTTGTGTATATCATAGTTTACTCCTTTTTTTTTTCTGAGTAGTATTCTGTTATGTATATACTATAGTTTGTTTAAACAGTGACCTATTGAAGGACATCTGGATTGTTTCCAGTTTTTGGTTTTTATGAATAAATCTTCATGAACATTTGTGTCCAGGTTTTTGTATAGGTTTTTGTGTGAACATAAGTTTTTATTTCTTTGAGATAAATGCTTAAGAGTACAATTACTAGGTTATGTGGTAAATGTTTAGTTTTGTACAAAACTGCCAAAACTGTTGACCAGAGTGGCTCTATCATTTTACATTCTCATGAGTAATGTATGTGATATCCAGTTTCTCTAAATCCTTGCCTGCATTTGATGCTATCACTCTTGTTTATTTTAACAGCTCTGATAGGTGTATAGCGTTACCTCATGGTGGTTTTAGCATAGTTCGTTTTTGCAGTAACAAATAAAAATCAATTTCCTTTTTAAAAAAGAAAAATTGCCTTGATTTAAGTTTCTTTCCTGCCACTTATTAAACATCACTTAATACTGAGAAGTTTTGCTAGGTGAATAAGGAATATTGATTTCCTTTGTAATCCACTGGGGTTGTGATTCTACTGTAGTAACATATTAATGGAAATAAAATCAAAGCAGATCATCTACCATTGTTTGACATAGCTGTTTTGATGCTATTTCAAAATGTGGAACTACTTCAAAAACTACTACATTATGCTGTACTTCCCCTCTGCCCTGTAGAGAGAAGAAAGGTGAAGATTGGCAAATTACTTATAAGATGCATTAAGGAATAAATAAATGCAAAGTTGACAGCTTTAACACTCATGGATTTGTTCGTTGTTGAGTATGTGGAGCTGAGTGCTGTGTACTTTCTGTGTAGTGTGAATTGCACTCTTAAGCATTTGTCTCAAAGAAATAAAAACTTACGTCACACAAAAACCTGGACTTTCTGAGTACATTATAGTGTACCCTTCACAACTATCCTATCAGATGGTCGCATTCTTAACCTTCATTTACATGTGAGGAAGCTGAGATGCTCAAATTAAGTATCTTGGCCAGTCGTACCAATTGGAATGAGGAAGCTGGAATTGAAATTTGTGACTTTGGAGTTTTTCATTATATGGGGAGCATACGTTGTCTTCAGCAGTGGGAATGGTTGGAAATCCATTGTGCCAGAATGAGTTTGTTAATTGATGATAATGGTTAAATTGAGAGGTAGCACACTTGGGGTATAAGAATTTAAAGTGACCAGCCTGTGACTCTAGTGGCTGTAGAGTCATTCATATTATTTCCATTGCTATTTCTTCCTAGTGTTCCAATTTGGTGTATTATTTTAGTGGAATTAAACTAGAATTTTTAAAGATAATGTAATTGACTGAGTTTTGCACTAGTAGCAGTTAGTGGTTTATCCAAGTTTACTGGCCCAACAGTGGGCAACACTGGTCAGTTATAGTGGTTTTTGGGTGAGCACACGGTTAGGCTTGATTGTATGTACTACTAGGGGCACTATTATTATTGTTGTTGCTGGTCACATTATCTTTTTGTCTTTTGCTAAAAATCTGAGGATGATTGAAGATATTTAACCATCGTATACCTGAAGCACCTTGCTGGTGCTATTAAGAGTTCTATTAGTGTTTATTTTTGAGTATCTGTATATTGGTTTCCTATTTTATGTAGGATAAAATCCAAACTCCTTAAGGTGGCATTAAAGTTCTTCTCTCTTTTGCTTTTTTTTTTTTTACCTTTCAAGTCTTCTCTGCTACCTGCTCTCCCCACTTACTTGACTTTCTCATGGTGAATGTTGGTGCACTCAGCAGAGATGGCAGAGATGACATTGATCACTATACAACTTAGAAGCTGTCCAGTCGTGTTACTGACCCCCAGCGGGGCCTTTTGTTGTGGAAATGCTCACTGGAGTGGGGAGAGAATGAGAGGTTGGTGTTGATGACAGTTCCCTCCTGAGGGATAGTCTCTTCATGAAATCAGAGCAGAGAAGGGGATAGACTTAGGATATAGCCTAGAAATGGATTTGGTAATGTTTAAAGAACTTCCCTGCAGTTGTGAAAATCTTGGTAACCACTCCCTTGCTGAATTATCTTCAGGAAAGCCAGTGGAGGTTCTTAAAACTGGAAAAAGCCCTAGACCAGTTTCAAATATTCCCATGTGCGTGACAGATTCTCGAGCATTGCTCTTCAGTCCCATCAGTCCTGTTGTCCACTGGGATGTCACCTGTAAAACTGAGATTCCTGTTCTGTGAATCCCTCTGGTTTTGTCGCTGCTGGAGTGATAGCACTCTGAAAAGGAGGAGCCTGATCTGCTCTCACATACAGGGATTGCTTCGGACAGAGCCACACCTGATCCTTGGATCAATAGGATTGTTTATCTAGAGTTTAGTTCCCTTAGCAAATGTTTGCTTGAGATGACTAGTTTTCAGTATTTATTCCTAATCTCCCATTAATGACGTTTTTCAGATTGACCTGGTTGTGGAGTTAATGTATACAGGAAGTTTGAAGACCTCTGTGTGATGTTAACTTACTTAATCTGTACTGGTGTGAATTTCTGCTGCCTCTTTGCCCCGCTGTTGTATGCTTCCAGTGTCCCAGAAGCATTGTTGCTTTCAGAAACAGAATTCAGTTTCTGACTGTAATTGTCCTGAAAACATTGGCATATTTTGCAGTGAGTTTTACTTTTATTTACTGCAAATGATGATTTGTTAGTTGCCTGCTGCCAGAACATCTGAGCTCATTTGTTTAACTCAACGGTACTGTGCATAGATGCCTGTAACACGCGGCAGCAGTTACCAACCACCCCAGTTGCTTACCACCCCTTTTTAGCTCTAAATCAAGCAAATGGGAAAGAAGATTATTCTTAAAATGTTCCAAGAAGTTTAGAAAATTGGAGGATGGGAGGAAAGGAATTCTATTATAACAGTGTGTTGCTTTTGGCAAGGGTGTCCCTGGCTGATTTCCTTTGTAGAAATAACACTTCAGAGTGCAGAAAATGCAACAAACAGAGCTCTGTAAATCCTTAATTTCATAGGTAACTGTCATGTGTTTTTCTTCTGGCTGAGCCACTGTATCAGGCATGGTGCGGGAAGGCATGGGTGAATGAGACACTTTCCCTCTTCTCAAGGAGCTTATAGTCTGGACATTGAAGACGCTCTGACCTGTGGTGGTGATTTTTGAGGAGGTGTGGTGGCTGGGTATAAGCTGTGTTGGATTGTGGCCATCTGTAGGGGACCCAGGCCCTAGGGGCCTAATCACAGAATGGCAATGCTGACCATCTTATCACCAGAGAGAGCTTTCCAACAAAGGTGGGAGAGTTCTTGAGTGACCAAGAAACCAGCCTGCTTCAAAAAGATATATTGTTTTACATTTGGAAACAAATCTGGTTTTGAATTGTGCTGGAGAAGACCCTTGAGGATCTCTACCACTGCAAGGAGACCAAGCCCAGTCAATCCTAAAGGAAATCAACCCTGAAGAGACTTTGGAAGGACTGATGCTGAAGCTGAAGCACCAATACTTTGGCCACCTGGTGGGAACAGCCAACGCATCAGAAAAGACCCTGATGGTGGGAAAGACTGAAGGCAGGAGGAGAAAAGAAAATAGGATGAGATTATTGAATGGCATCACTAACTCAGTGGACATGAGTTTGAGCAAGTCTGGGAGATAGTGAAGGACAGGGAAGCCTGGCATGCTGCAGTTCGTGGAGTTGTAAAGATCGGACCTGAATTAAGTGTCTGAACAACAACAAAAAAAGGTGTCTTTAAAAATATTTTAATAAAAAATTAAACTTGGGAATGGACATTGCCTTGAAATCTAGAGAATGTGAAGTGTTTCCTGAGGGGCGGGGAAGGAATTCTGTCCTCTTTAGTGTCTGACAAAAGACTTTCATTGATTCGGTGCATTTTTATTGAGTGCCTGATTTGTACCAGGCTGGGAAGGAGCCAGGAGCCCCCATCTAGCTGGTTACATAAATAGATAACTGGTTTGTCTTGCTACAGGTGCTCAGTTTCATGATTGAGTGCTTTGGGGATAGAAATCAGGCTTCTTACCAGGGCTTAGGTGATCAGAGGTGGTTTCCTAGAGGAAATGGTGTCCAAACCATCCTCACTTACACATGTTGGAATTAATTCTTCTTTCAGGCTAATACTGTATTCAGAAGAAACCAGAACCTTGTTTTGGGAATGCTTGGGAACGCTCAATACCTTTCTGTTGAGAGTGAGTTGAGAAACTGAACCCTGTACTCCAGCCATCTGGTATATTTCTCCAGACTTGTAGTTAGTTTACTGTTCTCCAGTGTTGACTAACCTTTGCTTCCCAGAATCTGCCAGGCTGTCTGTGACTGCCATGCCTTTGCATACACATTCCTTGTGTCTTGAAAGCCTTCCCTTTTTGTCTGCCCAGCTGTCTTCTCTTCCTCCTTTGGGACGGTTACTTCTTCTGGGATGCCTTTCTTGACTGCTCATAGGGTGGGTTGGGTGCACATCGCATAAGCTCATGCGTAGGGCTGGGTTTGATCTCTGTACTTCCCCTGCACCAGAGTCTGTTTCTTCACTCCAGTGTGTAGCCTGGAGGCAGAGACAGCATCTTTCACAGAACCCAGCATATCCTGGGCACCTAGGCAGTGTTTGTTGAACAAGTAAATTCTGAAGCTTTTGAAGGTTGTAGCCATATGTGTATAATTGAAGCTCTTGGTTCCAACTGGTTTTAAGAGAGTATTATTGACTGAAGAAAGCAGAAGTACTGGTGAAACAGATTTTATACATGTGGTCTAGTTATTAACCTCGTAAAACTCTTTACGATCTTTTGCATTTTATACCTCTTTACTTTTATTTTTTGCCCAAGTAACCCATAAACTGAGTAATTCATAGCTCTTACTTCTTGCCAACTACTAATGTATATTATTAAATCTGACCACAGTGATTTATTAATTGGAAGTCTTTTGGTTATTAGCAAAAATCAATTTGATTTAGCGTATGTCAGTAAAAGGAAGAGGCTTGTGTGATGAAGAGACAGGGATGTCTCGTAGAACCCCAGAAACACAGCTAGGCTTCAGGAAGAACTGGTCCCAAGAATTAGAAGACCAGTGGGAATCCTGAGTGTCCTTTTTGTTTATCTCTGCCACTCTGTGGATAGAGGTTGGCTTCCTGTAACCCTCATCTTGGCAGCCCATTTCCAGCCATATGGATAACCTGTCTCTCCATCTCAATTCCATATTCCCTAAGACCCTGGCATGGCTTAGATTCTGATCCAGTCAGCTCTGGCCAGGGCGTGGGGTCAGGCTGGGCAAGCCTGTCTGCCTCCGCTCAGCCCTGAGGAGTAAGCAGGTGGGACGTGGAAGAAAGGGAAGGGAGGACAGCAGACATAGTGTGTGCTGGGCAGACACTCCAGAAGTACCTGATGCAGGGATGTATGCCTGGGACGTATGAACAGTTGACTGTGCAATCATTTCTAGGTAATTTTGGCTAAAATTTTTTCAATCTTAGAGGAAACTTTAAAGATTTACTTTGAAAAAATATTTATCTTTGAATGTGAATATAATTTGAGATTCTTAAGGTAATAGCATATTCACTGAAGTAGTTAGTTCTAGCTCTGTGTGTATGTACAGCACTTTTAATGCATGATACTGGCTTCAGTTGCTAGGAGACAAGTTCCAGTGTAGCTTTAATAGATATAAAAGGTTAAACTAGCATGTATGTGAAGTTTTCTAGTAGCCGTATTAAAAATGTAAACTGAAACAGGTGAGATTCATTTTAGTATGTTTTATTTGGCTCAACATCTCCCCAAAGTTACAATTTCATGAACATAAGGACTAATAATTAAGTATTTTCTGTTTTTTTAAAAATCTTTGAAATCCGGTATATATTTTGTATTCCAATGCATCTCGGTTTGGACTGGTCACATTTCAAGTGGTCTTTCACTACGTGTAGCTATTGGTTACCATATTGGATAGCATAGTTCTAGAAACAGTTAAAGTAATCCATTTTCTTTCATAGTTGCTCTAAAATTTTCTTGTCAAAGGCATCAGTACTTATGCATTGTTCTTTTCAAAATATGCTTCAGCAGCAACAGCAGAGCACCATGGAAGGTAGAGATTTTTCAGCTTGCCCTGAAAGAGTTGCCCATGTAGAGGGTTCGCCGTGTGCCATGTGTATTGGCAGAAAAGAACAACATTTTCAAACCAGTCACCTGGCTGTAAAGGCTGGTTCTTGTTCTTCCTAGACTACTGATTCCTGGGATGTTACTTAAAGTCCTTGGAAGCCTCTGTTTGCTTATCTATTAAAATAGGGTTTGTAACTGTCCTGCTCAATAGAAGAGGTTTTCATGTGCTAATAAATTTGAAAGGGCTTTGAAAAACTTTAACGTTTTTATGTTACACAAATGGAAAGCATTATTTTTTTTTATTAACAGAGAAAAACGTACTGCATTTTGGCATCAGAGTGGCTATCATTGAGGTTTTACTTTATGCCAGGCACTGTTCTAAGTGCTGTATTGCATAATTTAATAATAACAACATTTTTTGAAGCACTTTAAAAAAAAATAATTTCTGTTTTATGTATGAGAAAGCTGAAAGTTAAATGATCCCAAGGTTACACAGCTAGTAAGTAGTTGAATTGGAATGCACTTTTTAAAAATTGTGGCAGAATACATCCAACAAAAAATTTATCATTTTTACCATTTCTAAGTGTTCATTTCTGTGATAAAAGTACATTCACATTGTTGTTTAATTATCTCCACTGTCCATCTTGGGAACTTTTCATCTTCCCCAACTGAAACTCCATAGTCACCACATACTGGCTTGCCGTCTCCCTGCTCCCCACCTCACTGTTCCCAAACACGCCAGCAGCAACCAGCTGTCTACTTTGTCTCTATGGGCTGGCTACTCTAGGAACCTTATATGTGTGGAGTCATACAATATTTGTCTTTTTGTGGCTGGCTTGTTTCACTTACCATAACGTCTTCAGGGTACATCCATGTTGTAGCATGTATCAGAAGTTTCCTCTTTAAGGCCAAATGATATTCCATCATACACATGTGCCGTATTTTGTGCCGTCCTTCACCCAGGCCAGCACTTCGTTGCTTCTGCCTCTTGGCTGTTGTGACAGTGCTGCTGAGTGTCTCAGTGTGCAGCCGTCTCTGTGACTCTGTGCCTTTAACCCTTTGGGTGTATGTGTGCCCAGAAACGGAACTGCTGGGTCGTATGGTAGTTCTGTTTTTGATTTTTGAAAAATTGGCATACTGGTTTTCACAACACTTGCTCCATTTTGCATAACCATCAGCAGTACCCAAGGGTCCCAGCTTCTCTACATACCCTCCAACACTTTTTTCCATTTTCCTTTTCTTTTCCTTCTCTTTTTAAAAAATAACTCCGTCTTAATGGATGTGAAGTAGTATTCATTGTGGTTTTGATTCACATTTCTCTAAATGACTAGTGATATTGAACATCTCTTTTCTTACACCTGTTGGCTATTTTTATGTCTTTGGAGACATAAAGTCTCCAAAACCTGAATCCTTCGCAGATATTTAAATTGCTTTTTTGTTGTTGTTGAGTCAGAGTTTTTTTAAAATGTATTTTGGATATTAATGCCTTATCAGCTATATGATTTGCAAATATTTTCTCTCATTTGGTTGGGTTGACTTTTTACTCTGTTGATAGTATCCCTTGATATGCAAAAGTTTTAAATTTTGATGTAGTCCATTTGTTTTCTTTTGATGCCTGTGTTTTTGGTGTCATATGTAAGAAACCACTGCTGAATCCACTGTCATGAATCTTCCCTACTTTTGAGGTTTATGTCTGTCTCTGTCTATGCCTCCTGTCTCTGTGTCAGTTTGCATCTACCTCAGTTTTTCTATATATTTATAAATTATTGGAGTTTATATATGTGGGTTTTGTCTCTTGCTTTGTTTCTTTTTCAGTGTTGTTGAATTGTTTGAAAGTATTATGAAAAAAATGGCATTTATCTAAAGAAGTTTAATCCTATGATAAGTACTTCCCTTGGAGCTGGGCACATGAGTCTCGTGCCTTGTGCTCTGCATTTGGAAATACCTTTCTTGAATTTTTCTATAAGTCCCTCCAGTCCTGCCTCTCCTCTCTGCTTCAGTACCTAAAAGGCAACACGCCCCAATTGCTTTTTTTAGGAGTCCCATGTTGAGAATTACAGTAAATTTTCTAATTACATTGAGAATAGAAGCTTTATTTTGCTGATGTTATTGTTTACCACTGTACACTGTATTTTCCTTCTGAGTTGTTTTTCTTATGTTTATTTTTATATAGTCCTTTAACTGGTTAGTATGAATATGATTGAAAATGAAAGTCGCTCAGTCATGTCCATGGAATGGACTCTTTGCGACCCCATGGACTATACAATCCATGGAATTCTCCAGGCCAGAGTACTGGAGTGGGTAGCCTTTCTCTTCTCCAGGGGATCCTCCCAATCCAGGAATTGAACTGGGGTCTCCTGCATTGCAGGCGGATTATGATTAGTGTTATAGTTAGGAACATGATTAGTGTTATATTTATTAATTACCTTTCTTCTCTTTCTCCAGTACTGAGTTGAAGCTCCTAGAGGAGGCAACCATTTCAGTTTGCAGGTCTTTAGGTAAGGAGGAAAAATGAGTGTGTGTATGTGTGTGTGTGTGTAATGTGAGGCAGTTATTTTAAAATTTCTGTTAATAAATTTTGTTACTGCAATATGAATTGAATTAATGAAGTGATATATTTTTGATGATGGTAATTATAATAGTAGTGATTATTCTTGGTGCTCATTGATGCCACTAGAGGGTACCATTCAGTTAACAGCAGTGAGACACATGGTTGCTTAATTTGCAGTCATGGTAATGGACTCTTCTAAGACATAGAGCTTGTTCTTTTTGCTAATTTTGAAATACTGAGAATAGCCCCAAATATTGTTTGTTTTGTAGTTGCATGTATAGTTCCTAGAGAATATAGGATCATTCATCCTTTGCCAGTTGCAAAAGATGCTGTTGTTGGTTATGTTAACTAGAATAATTATTATTCATTAATAGGAAAATATATTCAGAAGCTTCTCAAATTAGTAATAACAACCTTGTGTTAATGGTAAAGTGCCTGAGCTCTTGAATTATTTTATGATCTTAATTATAACTCTGCTACTTAATTATTAGCTGAGCTTTAATTTCTTAATCTAAATTGCAGAATTTTCATGAGGAAAAGTCAGATAGCATGAAATATCCAGTACAGTGCCTAGGATTTGTCATTGTTCATTATTTCTGTCAATAAATGTTACCTTTTTTGGACCTCACTTCTCAAATACTTTACTTTCAAATTGGTAACAGTTGGAAAGAAATGTATGCCTTAAAAAATGTGGATAATTATATTTCACTGTTGCTTTGAAAATTAGAGATAATATGTCTGTTAAACAAGTGGTGTACAAGAGCTTAATGAGTGATGACAAGCTTGTTTTTAAATCAAGCTTATGGATATGCTCCATGTAAGCTAACTCCGATTTAACTTACTCTGCCAAAAACAGTCTTTGATGAAATATTTTTGCTTTTAAAAACAAATTATGTTGGTAATGATAGAGGTGTTAATATAATAGTTGCCTTGAATTTTTTCTTCAGTTATAACCATAGATTTTGAGAATTTTGTACTAAATAGAGCTGACTTTCAAAAACCTGTGTGACAGTTCGCTGAGAATTAATTTTGTGTAACAATGATATCAATGCAGTTATTATGATATAGTTTTTAAGTGACCTTGGGGTTTTTACAAAAATAGCATTTTTAAATTGGGAATAATACTTATTAATACAATTTGGAAAGCATACTAAAATGTAAAAAAGGCAGTATTTGCTCATATTCCACAACCCTCACAAAGCTGTTGTTAATATTTTGCCTTCTGTTATTTCTTCTTTGAATACACATTTACACAATATTAAATACACACATACAATTATTTTAATCTGTTTTTCACTTGGTATTGTATATTTAAGTATGTCATTCTATATTTAAAACCACTTTGGAGAATAGGAAAAAAAAATCACTGCTAATCTTTTGTGATAAGATCAAAATCTTAGCAGAGTATTCTGTGTATATTGATTTATATGCACAGTTTTATGTAAGTGGTATTATTTATATGTTATTTTCAATTAGCAGTACTCAGGAGCTTCTTTTCATGTCAATAGATATAAATGCATATAGATTTTAAGGGTTTTGTGGGTATATGACAATTCTGTTTTATTTTTTGGTCTGAAAATGTTTTCATTTTTCCTTTACTTTTGGAAGATAGGTGTGCTGTGTGTAGAATTCTAGGTTGGTAATAATTCTTTCCATACTTTAAGGACACCATTCTGTTATTTTTCTGGTTGTTCTCATTTTGTTGAGATTAAAGCTGTCAGTGTTAGTGTTGTTCTTTTGAAAAAAAAAATGGAGGTTTTTTCCTTCTGGATACTTTAGCGTTTTTCTTTTTTAATCCTTTGGTTTTCAGCATCTTAGAATATGCTCAGGAGTATTTTTCCTTCCTTCCTTCTTTCCTTCCTACCTTTTTCCTTCCTCCCCTTTCCTCCCTCCCTCCCTGCTTGTTAGATCTGTGGTTTGATGTCTTTCATCAATTTTGGAAAATTCTCAGCCATTGTTGATTTATATTAATACATTGTTTCTGTCCTATTCTGTCTTTTCTCTCCTTCAAGGGTCTCTGTTATACTTGTTAACATTTTCACTATATCCCATATGTTTGTTAGGCTCTTTTTTTTTGTATTTTACTTTTTTTTTCTCTATGACCTTCCATAGGATATTTTCTATTAATCTGTCCTTAGTTTATTCATCTTTTTTTCTGTTAAACCCATCTATTGAGATTTCTAAAATGAAAGTTAAATTTTAGAATGGCGTTAGATTTATAGAAAAGTTGCAAAACCATGTAGAGAGTTCCCATATAACCCTCATCAATTTCCTCTATTGTCAACATCTTATATTTATATGGTATATTTGTCCCAACTAAAGAGTTAACTTTGGTGCATTACTGTTATCTAAACTTTTATTTAGATTTCACTAGTTTTCCCGCATGTCCTTTTTCTTTTTCAAGATGCTACATTGCATTTAGTCATCAAGTCTCCTTAACCTCCTCTGGTCTCAGATTTTCCTCATTTTTAATGACTTTTAAGAGTTTTGAGAATTGCTGGTAGAGTATTTCCAGAATGTCCCTCATTTTGTTTGATGTTATTCTCATGGCTAGATGGGAGTTACGGGTTTGTAGGCATCACAGAGGTGATGTGCTGATCTCAACACATCATATCAACGGTACATGCATGAGTTTCACTGATGATGTTGACCTTGATTATGTGGCCAGTGTTGTGTTTGTCCATTTTCTCCACTGTAAAGTTGTGTCCTCTGTTCTCTGTTGCCTTCATTTTGAAGGACAGTTTTTCTAGATACAGAGTTCTTGGTTGGCATTTATTTTCTCTCATCCCTTTGACTAGGTTATTCCATTGCCTTTCGGTCTCTTTTCAGATGGAAAGTCTGCTGTTTAATTGTATTGTTGTTCTCTTGTAAATAAATCATTTTTCTGTTAACTGCTGTCAAGATTTTGTCTTTTACAAAATTTTGAAATTTATTCTTTATTCTATTTAGGGTTTTACTTAGATACATAGATTAATGTTTTCATCAATTTGGGGATGTTTGTGGCCATTATTTTTGTTGGCCTTTTTGTATTCATCTTTATTATTTATCCCCTGAATCTACACATGAGGCACTCTGGGTCCAAGACAAATTTCTTTACCTCATAGTGAATTTTAAGTGCATTCCTGTCCGTTTCCCCCTAGTTCTTATCTATTAGGTTAGTACTGTGAGAGCCAAGTCGGTTGTTTTATGTGAGGAGGTGAAGGTTGCCCTGTGTTCACCTTGTTTACTTCTTACCAGTTGTTTTTTGGGACTTGTTACCTTTGAATCTGTATAGCAAACTATCAGGTGAGACGATTAGCATTGAGTGTTCTGGTTGGAGTAGACAAAAGTACTTTAGCAGTTAAGCCTGCTAATAATCCAACAAATAAAACTTTCGTTCAGTTCTATAGAATTTGTATTTTGTTAAAGGGTTTCCTGTTCTTTTGGGGTGGAAAAGGACTGTACTCATTCAGCATTTTTCATGAGCATTGATTTTTGTGTATTTCTTCATGGATGTTTTATTTTTAATTCCTTATTTAAAAAAAAATTTCACACCCATACAAAGGCAGACAGAGAATAATATAATGACCTCCCATATGTTCATCTCCCAGTTCCAGTCATTTTCAACTCATGGCCAATCTTGTTTCATCTGTTGTTGTTCAGTTGCCTAGTCATGTCTGACTCTTTGCAACCCATGGACTGTAGCATACCAGGCCTCCCTGTCTCTCACCATTTCCTGGAGTTTGCCCAAGTTTGTGTTCATTGCATCAGTGATGCCATCCAACCATCTCATCCTCTGACACCCTCTTCCCCTCCTGCCCTTGATCTTTCCCAGCATCAGGGACTTTTCCAGTGAGCCATCTATTCATATCAGATAACTGAAATACTGGAGCTTCAGCATCAGTCCTTCCAGTTAATATTCAGGGTTGATCTCCCTTAAGATTGATTGGTTTGATCTCCTTGCTGTCCAGAGGGCTTTCATGAGTCTTCTCCAGCACCACACTTCGAAGGCATCATCTATATCTCTCACTTATTTATTGACATATAAACGTGTAGAAAAGTGCACAAATAAAAAGTGTATATGAATCCAGACACATATCCTGACATAATTAATTTGGCATAAACCTCAAGCATTATATTTTTCATCCATAGATATTGTGGTATGTATCTCATAGTAATGATTTTTTAAAGGAAAAAATATCATTATCTACTAAAAACAAATTTTTAGTATTGTAAAACATCCCCTGACTGTTCAAATTTCTATTTGTCTCAGTTTGTTTCAATCAGGAGCCAAATAAAGTGTACATGTTATTATTAGTTAATATGTCTTTACAATTCTTTTTCATAGCTAATTCCTCCTGAATTTGTCTCCCCCCCCCCAATTTTTTCTTATTGAAGAAAGTGGATAGTAGAATTTTCCACAGTGAGATTTTGTTGATTGCATCTTCATAGATGTTAACTTGTCTCTGTCCTCTATGTTTTCAGTATATTGGTTATTGGACCTTGGGGATCCATTGGGTATTCCCAATGGGAATAGGTATTTCAGTGAGATTATTATCATTATCTGAGTATTTCCTAGACTTTGCTTGAACTCCTGTGGACACAGAGAATTCCTTTTTCACACAGTCATTTTAGTTAACAGATTCAAGCTCTAGAGTCCAATTAGTTTTCTATTATGTATTATCATTATCTGAATTTTAAAGGTGAAGAAACTGAGGTACAGAGAGGTTAAAGAAGTTGACAGGTGTCACACAGCTAGTCAAGAGGTGAAGTTGAGCTTTGAACCTAGTCACTTTCTGTAGTCTAGTTCCACATGCTTTTCTGCCTTCCTGTCAGATATCCCCTGTTCTTACTCTGGCTCCTGAAGCTCCAGAGCACAGGCTTTAGGGTGTGGGCTTCAGCAGTTGCAGCACGCTGTCTCAGGAGCTGCAGTGTGCAGGCTGAATTGCTCTGAGGCATGTGGAATCTTCCTGGACTTTTAAGCTAAACCCAAAGCTTAAAAGTTGGAAATTTTTGATTCAGTGTGAAACTCTAGTGATAGCTAATCATATGCCTATTCTGGTTATGAAAGCTAGACAAAACCTGCCCTAACTTAGCTGCCCCTTGGTACTCATCAGTGGAGTTCTCCACCCAGCAGCATTGGGCATCACCTGGGAGACTGTCACAGGTGCAGAGTCACTCCACACATGCGGAATCAGGATATGAACTTTAATGAGAATGCTGTGTGATTTAGATGCATGTTGAATTTTGAGAAGCACTGTCAACTTCAGTAGTGTAGGGTGGCCGTGGGATTCTGCACTTCCAGCAGGCTCCCAGGTAACTGCTCTTGCAGCTAGTCCGTGAACCACACTTGGATCAGTCAGGTGCTACACATTTTATCTGAGGAGATTATGCAGTTACTTGGATCTGCTCTCAAGCTGTGACAAGAACACATACCCAGTTGATAGACCTGGACTAATTGGACAGTTATTGAGCACTAAACAGATGTGCTTAATGGTGCACTTATTCCCATGTACATCTTTTCTTTACGGTTTTGAGTTCCGAGATAACTTTTCTCCTACAGTTTCTATCATTTTCATTTGTGAATCAATTTTTGCTGTTTAGAATTAAGACCAAGCAGCAGTTTCTCTCATTGCTAATTTCCCCAATTAGATTTGAAATTGACAATAAGCTTGGTCCCTGAGCAACTTCAATTTGACATTTGGTTTTAGAAATGTTATGATATGCCCACTTTGATTTCAGTTCTTAACTTTTAACTTTTTCAAACCTTTTCTTCTCTTGCAGTTGAAAATAATCCTCGAACAGGAAACCTTGGTGCACTAATTAAGGTCTTCCTTTCTAGAACCAAAGAACTAAAACTTTCAGCAGAATGTCAGAAGTAAGCTGGCTGCTCTCTCTATGTTTAATTTATATTTAACAGTATGACAATTACTCACTTATTGGTAGAAATAGGTTATGGTCTTTTGAAAACTATAAAGGAATTATTCTCATTATTTAGGGGAAAAGTAAAAGAGGTTTTAATTAACTGTCCAAGTCATTAGGGTGAAATTATAAATTCTGGAATCTGATTTTAGTTAGCATTTTTTTTTTAAGAAGATTAATTGTGTAATTATTATTAAAAAAGTTAATTTTTTCCCATTTTCACTGCTGGATATATCTAGTTTAATGACTCACTGTGAGTATTATTTCATTCTACATTTGTGTCCTTTATTTCTTACATATTAGGTGAATGAAGGTTCAGATTAGACATTATGGTTTTATATTTATATAGTGGAAGGTTCACCTTTTATGCACTTAAGAACTTTTTGAAACTATTTTTGGATAATGGTATCTTAAAAGATTGCTCATTTCCCTGTTTCCAAACGATTTATGTTGAATTCAATTAAAATTGTTCTGAGTCCATGATTATTAATACAAATAGCAGGAATAGAAATACTGTACAACTGGTGATGCCCCGTTTAAAATTTGGTTATGTATTTGCATATATTTTCTTTATGTTACTGTATTTTTTATTTTTTCTGTTTTTAGTTTAGTTTTGTTTGAATTGCTTGTATATGGGACAACTATAATATTAAGAACAAAGAGCTGTCATGCCTAAAGGAAAAAGTTTTTTTAAATCGACTCACTGTGTAAAATACAGAATAAAGTATGAGGTAAACTGTAGTAGATGTCATTGGTTCAGTGTCATAAATCATGGATCATGAAGAAAGATATGGACATTATTCTAATATTACAAGCAAAATGAGAAATCATGGACTAGAAATAAATGGATTATGCTCATGATTAAACACTGTTTCTTGTGTGATTTTCTTGTTCTTTCCTTTCTAGCCACATCTTCATCTGGCAGACACACAATGCTTTGTTTATTATTTGCTGTTTGCTGAAAGTGTTCATTTGTGAGATGTCAGAGGAAGAGTTACAACTTCATTTTACTTATGAAGAAAAATCTCCTGGCAGTTACAGTAAGTCTTGCCTTAGATGACGTTCTGGGGGTAGCATGTGTAACATAAAGATAGAATTTGAAAAATAAAAGTATAATTTTGAAAATTCTATTTTTCCTGATAATTTTCATTTTTAAATGACCTAACACCATTCTTCTTTCTTTGCCTATATTAATTTAAACTAGCTGAGACTCATAGTTTTTTTCTTTTTTTTTTTTAAAATAAGGGAGCTGGTACGATTGAGACTTTTCTTTATTTTGACTTCTATATATATCACAGATATTTCTTTTTTTAGGAAGCAAATGTTAATTTAAATGCCATTACTGGGCTTCCCAGTTGGCATAGTGGTAAAGAATCCTCTTGCCAAGGCAGGAGACACAGATTTCGTTCCCTGGGTTGGGAAGATCCCCAGGAGGAGGAAATGGCAACCGCTCCAGTATTCTTGCCTAGAGACGCCCAGGGGCAGAGGAACCTCGCGGGCTGCAGTCCATGGAGGCGGGTGGCACGGAGTCAGGCGTGAGTGACTGAGCGAGCATGAGTGCACTCGCAGTGGGCCAGT
This sequence comes from Muntiacus reevesi, assembly GCF_963930625.1. Lineage (NCBI taxonomy): Eukaryota > Metazoa > Chordata > Mammalia > Artiodactyla > Cervidae > Muntiacus > Muntiacus reevesi. The sequence goes on along the minus strand of NC_089252.1, from coordinate 46,739,162 downwards.
ACTTCATTAAGGGAGACAGCCAATCAGAAGTACAGATTCTGTAAATGTTAAAAGTTACTTTCGTGGGACATAACAGTCTCTGAGTCTGGGTATGTTTGGGACTCCTTGATCAGAAATAACAATTTTATTTTATTTTGCCTTTATTCATCATTTATTCTTTCACATCAACCTACATACAAATATTCAATGGCAAGAATATGACAGGACCTCAATAAGGGCACAGTAAAATATAAACAAAAAGATGGAAGCTCAAGCCTTATTTTTTTTAAAGAAGTAAATAATTCTAAGTTATAATAAATGCTGCAGAGAAAACACATTTGATATGAAGACAGAAAATAATAGATCAGAAATAACAGGATTTTTCATTCTTCTTGACTACAGTAATCTTTTGTTCTTTGAGAAAGAACATTTTAAAGGATAATTTTATGATGCCAAAGTATATTATCTTTTTCTGAAGTTATAGGAAGAGTTTACCATTTTCTCCTGATATTGGTGAGAATTTTTTTTTTCCTCAGTAGTTAGGAGGGCCTGTAATTTTCAGGATCAACTGCTGGTGTTTCATTTCTTTGCATTAAAACTTACAGTCTGGAAAATAATGAGATTATTAACAAATGAAATACAAGGAATGCAGTTTTTTAAAATTTATATTTAATTGAAGGATAATAGCTCTTCAGTATTGTGTTGGTTTCTACTAAACATCAACATGAATCAGCCATAGGTATACCTATGTCCCCTCCCTCTTGAACCTGCCTCCCACCTTCCTCACTGTCCCGCCCTTCTGGGTGATTACAGAGCCCTGGTTTGAGTTCCCTGAGTCACAGCAGATCCCGTGGGCTCTCTGTTTCACATGTGGTAGTGTGTGTTTCCATGGTGACGCTCCTGTCCTCGCTGCTCCTCCCCACGCCTGTGTCTCTGTCCTCTGTGTCCTTGTCTGTCCTCCGTGTCTCTGTCTGTTCTCTGTGTCTGTGTCTCTGTCTGTCCTCTGTGTCCCTGTCTGTCCTCCGCGTCTCTGTTTGTCCTCTGCGTCTCTGTCTGTCCTCCGCGTCTCTGTCTGTCCTCCGCGTCTCTGTCTGTCCTCCGCGTCTCTGTCTGTCCTCCGTGTCTCTGTCTGTCCTCCGTGTCTGTGTCTCTGTCTGTCCTCCGTGTCCATGTCTCTGTCTGTCCTCCGTGTCTCTGTCTGTTCTCTGTGTCTCTGTCTGTTCTCCATGTCTCTGTCTGTTCTCCATGTCTCTGTCTGTTTTCTGTGTCTCTGTCTGTCCTCCGTGTCTGTGTCTCTGTCTGTCCTCTGTGTCCGTGTCTCTGTCTGTCCTCTGTGTCCGTGTCTCTGTCCTCCGTGTCTGTCTCTCTGCTCTGCAAACAGAAGGGTGTAGTTTTGCATCTTCCTTTCATGTTTGCTTCTCTCTTTCTCAAGGCAAAGGCACTTTTGCTTCTGAGTTTCCTGGGTTCATTTTTTCAAAACACCTCTGCCTTCATTGGGCTTGCTTGCCCACATAGGGCTTTATACATTAATACATTTAATTTACTACTTTGATGATCAGCCTTCTATATTTGTTAAATATATATTGGTGTTTAACTGATTAGAGCTTTTAATGGGGATTATGCCTTGCATGTGTTAGTTTTGTTAATGTTAGGCTTTGTCTTTGTGGTCCCAACTGTGCCAAATGTAGTTCTGTTAGTGAATTGCGTTCCTTTCCAGCAAGTTCTGTCAACAATAATGGAGTGAATGTTTACCCCCACTGAGCCTGAGAGCACAGTCCAGCCCGCACCTGCAAACCCTAAACTTTGTTTTGCGTTATGTGAGAAGAATTAGGGAAGTGTTGTGCTTTGTTTAATATAATATCATTTTTATTTTACTGTTAAAGCATTTATTCAGACTTAGCATTGAGAAGGCTGATGTGCTTGAGAGATACAGTGCACGTTTTTGATCACCCTTGCTGTCCCTGCCCTCCCCACTCGCATCCATGCTTGAGAACCATGGTTTTCTACATCCCAGGCGGTTTCATGTAGAGTCAGGGCAGATGGCACTCCTCAGTCATGGCCACTTTATCAAGATGGTTGTCCCCCTGAAGGAGCCGTCTGTGAGGACTGGTCGTTGATGGTTCTGTGTGTTGACAGACTGTCCTCTTCCTTTATTTGGTTAGCAATTCAGGATTTTACAGTGCTTTTTTGTTCTTTTCATTTGCAGCTGAGCTGCTGTTTTTCCACCAGCGTAAAAGTCCAGTGGACATCTTCTTAAGGTTAAAGACTTGCTGTTTTTGGCATATGTAAAATTATTTTCATCTTAGCTTTAGGTTGTTCGTTTGAGACTCCTTATCACTAGTGTAAGTCTTAGTGACATTGATATTTTCTGTCAGTGTCTTTTTATGGTTTATAAAGGTGTGATAAAATTAAATGATTGCACAGATACGACTGAATGGAAAAAAATGGAACCTCACTGTACGATAGCTGAAAACATTCATTGATTAGCCAGTGTATGAATATTTGACTTAGTTGTGTGAAAGACTGTTCAAGAATAGATAAATATACAATGGTAAGGAGTCTTTAAAGGTTAAATTGACAAAAGTAGAGGACTGTCTGCAAACAACTGAACAAATCAACTGAGACTTTTTAAGATTGTTGGGTTATTACAGCTTACTGAATTTTTTTGTTTATCCCAATTCACTGTAATATTGTTGTGATCAGATGGATATTGCTGCCATAGTCAGTGAAGCTGTCTTTATGAGGGTAAAGTGACTCTCAGTATGCGCTCAGTTTATAATTGAAATATGTGAGGATTTCATATTTGAACACTTTGCTGTGGGCTCTGTGTGATGTGGTAGTGGATTGTTTGCTGGAGGGAATTTGTATCATTATGCAAAGATAGGTCTTTCCACGATTCCACGCTTTCAGGAACAGTTAAAGGGACAGAACCAGCCCTCAGCAACACTGACATGCTGCAGAATTGTCTGCGTTCTCCCTTTGCTTTCAGTGCAGGTTTGCTTTCCTCAGTGTTGGTGTTGTGTGCTGTTCTTGCTGACTCAATAACTGATATTTTACATTTTGTGTGCATAAAGCCAGTATTTTAAGTCCTTAGGGACTAAAATCTGTTGCTGGTTTCGTTAAGCACTTACGGTGGCTTGTTTCCTTAAGTCTTTGATAATACTGACTGTGAGCTTCTATTTGTTTGATCTTAATCTAAGGCCCCAAGTAAGGGAGGGATTTGCATCTGCTTCTAAAGGGACCCAGGGACTGCAGCATCGACCACTTTCGTCTCCTTTAGCAGTTCTTGGTTTAATGGCGCTGTCAAGCTTAGTGTCCCAGTGGCCAGGCTGAAGGCTTAGGTCTCCCAGTAGCTGGCTGCATCCTCAGGGACACCCTGTCCTTAAGAGTTTGCTTCTTGCTCAGTGTTTTACCTCAGATTCAAGCCACAGAGTGTTCGCTTGTGGTTATTCATTTTGGTTATGGTGCTGGGGTCCTTGGGAGGTGTCCTTTACTTTCTGGAAGCCCATTAGTGCACTGAAGAGTTTATTTTAGCCAAGAACTCATTATTTTTGTACAGGAGGGCTCTTTGGAGTAACTACTCCACAGTACTGCTGCCAGTGGAAGGCAATTATAGTTACGAAGGTTAAAACATTTTTCAAATGAGGGAAGATACCTTTGGATATTGCGAGACTGAAGATAGAAGCAGAAAGGAGGCAGCCTTGGTGGGGAGCGCTGGCAGAGCGAGAGCCGTGGGCTTGAGGAGTCTGAGAGCCAGCTAGCACAGCGCTGTGCAGGTTTGAAGAGAGACTTGTCAAGTCCAGGCAAAAGGCTTGCTTGACTACGTTTTGTTGGCACAGAGTAGTTCAACATACATATGTTTTTATAATTTTTTCATTTATTATCTTTTATTGGCATCTAATTGCTTTACAATACTGTGTTTCTGCTGTACAGCAAAGTGAGTCAGCTCCATGTGTACTATGTCCCCTCTCTCTTGAGCCTTCCTCCCCTCCCCTGTATTTATTTTTTAAAATTATTTATTTTGTAGGACTTGCTCTCAAGCATAGTGGATTAAATATACATGATCATCTTTGCTTTCTCCTGAAACCCCCAGAAAATGTCAGTAAAGGGATTTTGAACAAGTTATGAATTTATTAGGTTAAAGAGAAAGAGGGGAAACAGTGTTGATCACAGTTTGCAAGTTGGAAAACTGAGTGATGCTGAGCTAAACTGACCACTAGAAGCTGGGAGCTAAATGCCCTCAGGGTTGGAGAATTTCAGAAACAAGCCAGTTCTTGCCACAGAACTCTGGAGAGGTTTAGGAATTGGAAGTGCCAGGTCTCTCCAAAGGCAGACAACCAGGGGCATTACCGGAAGGTCTCTACTCTTGTGACACGCATCATGGGACCACCCCTTTCCCAGTTTAATACTGAAATCTGTTCTCTGTAGAGGCTGGACCAGCAGGGCCTCCCTGTATGAGTTCTCGGGCACGGTGGAGGCAGTGGTGTAGGGAGAACAGGATTGAGAGGAGAGGCTACACGTGAAAGAGTAAGGCGTCTTGACTTGGCTTCTAGAATGCTGACATTGGGGTTTTACCCACTCCACTCCCTTTCCTTCCATAAGTGGATACTCTTCTGAATAAATGAACCAAAAAACAGGGAAAGACTCAGAGCAACTGACGTTTGGGTGCCCTTCTGTGAAGCATCTCAGGGCCCTCCACTGGCAGCCCCCGCCTGGCAGGCTGTGCCTCCGCACCTGGAGCTTCTGTCAGCGTGTGCCTCCCCCCGGCAGGTAATGGAAGTCAAGGATCCCATACAGGTGAGAAAACTTATGATTGGTGAGAGACCAAAACAAACAAGAAAAAATTATACGAGATGGAAATTTACGGAAAAAAATCTGTAATCACAGCTCTGGAAACACAACCACTTTCCTTCACATTCACGTCTGGCTTAAAACTTTTTTGAAACTCTTTGGAATTACCTTCCAAATCTGAGATGTGTTTGGAGGTGCTTAGGCTCCCATGACAGCAGGCTTTACTGCTCTTCTCTGCTTGCTCTGGCCCCTCACTCCTGGGGCCGCTAAACCAGAAATTGTGTTGGGGGCACACAGTTGTGTTGAGGGGTTTTTATTTTATTTTTGTCTTAACATAAAACTTCATAGTTTAATCTCATTAGTTATGGATAAATAATGCAAAAAGCCCCCCACGATGGTTGAAAAATGTGACTCAGAGAAAAAAGAAAGTGTAGATTTAGCACAGATTTATTCTTTTAAAATATTCAGCTTATAAGATTTATAATATGACTTTGCAGAAAAATAAAGTGTTTCTAGGAACTCTTGACTTGTTTTTGGTCATATAATAAGTGAGAGTGTGATTCATGATATTTCTTTCTCTCCCCTTCTTTTATGTAATCAGTGAAATAGAATGAATTAAATTTTACTAACAGCACATTTTATGATGAAATCTCATAGACTGTATTATCCTTGAGGGTAAACAGAAGCATTTCTGTTTGACCACAGTAATAGCAGTCAACCAGAATTATTGCAGATTTTATTGGAATGGGTAGGACACAGGTTTATAAATATTGTAATGCATGGAGATGTAGACCAGTTTTATTTTTAGAGAAGAGTGAATCCATTTGCTTTTCCTTAATTGATTTATGGAGGTATGTTTGATTTTGCTAATTAGAAGCTTAAGTATGATTTTTAATACTTTAGGATAATGCGAGTATTAGCTTTACCACTAAAATAGTAACCTAGACCCTCAGAAAAACCATGGATTATTATGAGTTTATAGTAAGTATAATCTAGCTCTGTGTCTTCATTTTAAGAGAGTCTTTTGCTCTGAACTTTCAAGTCCTCTTTGGAGTGTGGCTCTGTTAATTCTGAAGTTTTAAGTGCCTGTATTAGCACAGTATTGGGCAGCATTGGGAAACTGACAGTTCGACTGTTTTTAATTAATTAATTTAATTTATTTATTTTGGCTGTGCTGAGTCTTCACTGCTGCGTGGGCTTGTCTCTAGTTGCGGAGGGTGGGGGCTCCTCTTTAGTTGCAGTGCAGAGGCTTCTCACCGCAGTGGCTTCGCTTGTTGTGGAGCACGGGCTCTGGGGCACACGGCTTCAGTCGTTGTGGCACGTGGGCTCAGTCGTTGTGGCTCGCCGACTCTAGAGCACAGGCTTAGTAGCTGTGGTGTACAGGCTTATTAGTTGCCCCGTGACAAGTGGGATCTTCCTGGATCAGGAATTGAACCCGTGTCTCCTGCATTGGCAGGCAGATTCTTACCACTGAGTCACCAGGGAAGCCCTAGCTTGACTTTCTGAATGTAAAGAAAACAACAGCCATTTGCTCTCTGTCTTTTAGCATTCGTTTTAGTGACGACGTGTAACCTGATTTAAGTGACCGTATGTTTCTTTTCTCTGACTGCTGCTTAGTTTTCCGTCAGTGCTGTTTTTCCCCTTCCCTGAGTAAGTGTGTAAAAAATGTTCTCCCTTTCTTCCACACCTGCCATGCCTCTGACTCTGATGGGAGGCATTTTATCATGACAGTGTTTTATTATCTCTGGTTCTCTCCCTAAGGTCAAAATGAAAGAGTCGAGTCTTTTCTGTGATACTGAATGGAAAGCATTAACAGGGAGCAACCGCCGCTTAGTTTCAGGTGTAGATTATTAGAGCTGTGAAGTGAAGTGAAAGTCTCTCAGTCATGTTCGACTCTTTGCAACGCCATGGATTATACAGTCCGTGAAATTTTCCTGACCAGAATACTGGAGTGGGTAGCCGTTGCCTTCTTCAAGGGATCTTCCCAACCCAGGGATAGAACCTAGGTCTCCCACATTGCAGGAGGGTTCTTTACCAGCTGAGCCCCAAGGGAAGCCCCTTAGAGCTGTGAGTGACCCGAAAGCTTGTCTTTCTCTATCTTTGCTTTCTCGTGTTTGTGCCTCCCTCTGCTGACAGATCCTAGGGACTACTGAAGTGGCGTTTGGGCTTGAAAGTGGGAGAACCTCAAGGATGGGGTGAGGTTTCAGTGACCTTATTCTGCAAGATATTCTTAATAAAAGATTGTAATTTATTCATTGTTTGAGATATTTAAGTCAAGGACTTGAGTAAGTATTGATGGCTCTGTAGGATATCACCTTGATGTGTAAAATAATCTGTGGTATTTCCAGTCTCTTCCTTAACGTGGCTCAGAATACTTACCAGGGATTTGTAGGGTCTTCAGTGACACTTGGATTGGTTGACTGGATTTTTTTTCTAGCTTTGTATAGAAACAGGTCTTTAAAAGTAATTTGTAAATTCCACACCTACCCTCCCTTTGGAAGTCTGAATTTAGGTTAAATCTGAACTCTGCCACTTACTGTAGGTAAATAGCCTCTCTGAGCCTTAATCTGTGAAATGATGATGATACCTACTCGTTAAGAATGATTGTTAGGATTAATGTGGGCTAGAGATAATGGAATGTTTATGATTTAAAGTATTAAAATATTTGGCTGGAGCTATAGAGGCAATTTAAAACTCTTTTAAGAGATTAAAAAAAGCACACACACAACTCTGGTTTGTAAAACTTCACAGCACAGTAAACACATTCAAATCTCTGCAAAGTCCTTTACTCAAAGAGCATCAGTTTACTTTGTCATGGACCTGCAAATTTCAAGGACTTCTAAGATTCTCTTTCCTGTAAGAAATGCATGAATGTGTTACTGTAATTTTTGGCAGGTGAGTTTTATATTTACTTGTTTTTAATTGAAACTAAGGAAGATATTTGGCCTCATATGGAAGCTGAGTGATAAATGATGCGTGGAAACTAAGGCAGTATGAGTGACTTGCTTAATGTAAAGCCTGGTAAGCAGTCAAATCTTAGCATTCTTGACTTGCCTTGCAATTGTTTGCTTCTAGAATAACCCCAGAAATAAGAATATAGTATTATGCAAGAATGTTTTTGTTTTAGTAAATGGAAATTGTCAGAGATTTCACTTGAAATTTGCTTATTCTTATCTTTAGTTTTGTTAGAACTTTGACCTTGAAATGCTATGTTTTACTTGTATGAGATGGATTTATCAACATTATTTTCATTAGGATTACATTGATAACGAAGCTGTGAATGTACTCCTTAGTTAACCGCCTATAAACTTGATTGAAGTCATGATTTGGATGGCACATGGAACCAAAGAGAGGTCTTTGTCACTGTGAGGCTGCCAGGGTTAATACCATGACAGGCAGCCTGGACCTAAGTTTTAGCTTCCCCCGAAATGGTAAGATTCCCTACCCTCATCAGGTAACCTGGAGCCAGCCAATCAATATGCGCCCAGTAAGAAACAAAGGGAGAGCTGAAAAGCCCGCGAACGCCCAGGTTTGAAAAAGTCCGGGAAAGTCTGTGCCAATAGAATTGCTTTGCAAACATGTAACCAATCCGCTTAAGCCAGCTACTAATTGCTTATGCATATCTTATAAATTTGCGTAACAGCTTGGGCTCAGGGCTTTTTCTGACCCTGCACCACTGTGATGGGTGGGGCAGAAGTCCCTGGCTCGAGTCAGTAATAAACTTCCCTTTTTTGCGAGTTGCATTGTCTTGGAAGCCTTCTCTCTTCCCGCTCGGGGATTCGGACATCGGGCATAACAGTCACCATTTTAAGATTTGAAATTTAGATGTGTTTACACCCCTGGAGGGAAAAAAAATCCAATTAGGTGCCATCTGTGGGTCCTGAGCACTTGTTCCCTCACCTCTGTAATTAAAAAACTTGTGCAGGCTACTTGGCTAAAGCAGGGGTATGTTAGTAAACTGGTCAACTTACTTAGTCTAAAATGTTCTTTAGGAAATCAGTGATTCTAAACGTTTCTGGGTCTGGGTCACCACATTCTCTAGGGTAAGGCATGGAATGACAGTTCAGCAAATATATACTGAGTATATATTATTAATACATGCCAACAAACCACTTGTTGGAATAGGTTGTTAACTCACATGGGTCATGTTGGACAGCTCTGGAGGAGAAAGATTGAGTTGGCTCTTCTCCTGACTTTCCTTCACTTGTTGAGCTAAGTGGTAGTGACCTACTGCTTCTAGAGTCAGACTTAACGTGGTTATTGAACTTGAGTCTTGCTGTGTATTCTTTTTAGCATTGATTGATGTTTTCAGTATGATTTAATGTTCTCTTCAAGCTTTGCACTGACCTCTCAGAGGGCTGCTGTGCCAGTTACTTCTATTTATTGCAAGGCAGGAAGGAATTTCTTCAAACTGAATACCAGGTGATGTGGTCTAGAAAAAAGAATTGCTAAACTTCTCTTTGAGATGCCAAGTGCTTTGATGTTTTAGAAGCGATTACTAAATTTGGACTTGGACACCTGTGTTCAGTTCAGTGAACATATATTGAGTGTACATTATGTGCCAAACTCTTTGTCTGTCTTTTTCCCGTAAGAGGGTCAAGTCCAGTGCATGTATGTGTGCTTGCGAAGTCGCTTCAGTCATATCCGACTCTTTGCAACCCTTTGGACTGTAGCCCACCAGCCAAGCTTTTTAGTCCATGGGATTCTCCAAGAATACTGGAGTGGGTTGCCATGCCCTCCTCCAGGGGATCTTCCTGACCCAGGGATTGAACCCTTGTCTCTGGCATCTGCCTGCACTGACAGGCAGGTTCTTTACCACTAGTGCCACCTGGAAAGCCCCAAAGTCCAATAAGGGCATGCATTACTTGTAAGCAGAAGCTCTGGGATAATGCAGCCAACATTTACATTAACAGACAGATGCACAAGGCATAGATGCCGTGTAGATGATTGTTTTTATTTAGGGTGAGCAAGAGAGTTAGGTGTTGTGCCAGTGTTGAAGGGTATTCTGAGGAAGTGGATACTGCGAGTGAATTTAAAAAGTAATGGGTTAGAAAGAAGTCATAGGAACTGAAGGAAGACAGAGTTTCGTAGATATCGGCATCAGTAACACCTCCAAAACTGGGAGCCACATGTGATCCTGATTGGCTTCGTAAGTTAGAAAGTCACTTTGGTTCGAGAAGTTTGGGACATAGGAGCATTTCTGTTGGAACAGTAGTGTGCAACCAACCCTTGCTGCTTACTTTGTGACTTGGGAAAGCCATTTTGACTTTGGCTCTTTGTAAAGAGGTGTTTAGACTCTCAGTGGGTTCCAGTCGTAATCATTGGGGCTCCATGAGTTCAGAGAAGGCACTTCTGGGTCTGCAGGGAGATAAGGGTAAGGTCAGATTTTCATTGGGGGAAGAAGTGCGGGTAGTCTATTTCTGATTTAAACAGCTGGAGCAGCTTGAGTTTTTATCTATTTTATATATTTTGACTTCAGTATAAATTTTATTTGAAAAGACATAGTACAGTATAAGAAATTTGAAAACCACTGGTCTACGGAAGTCATAGTTGCCTTCAGACATTAAAAGCCATATAATTAATAGCTGGTGTTCAAAATTCCTCTACTAGATGAAGATTATAATAGATGTTAACTTGCTCAGTGTATAGATTTTATTCAGAGGGCAGCTTAGTATCTGAGTTTCTGTAATAATGATTATTCTCATTAGGAATGAAAACTGAACTTCCAAACAACTGAATTCTACTTTATACTTTGTTAAAAAAATTTTTTTATGTGTCTCACCAGGTTCTGACTCAGAAGATCTTTTGGAAGAATTGCTCTGCTGTTTGATGCAGTTAATCACTGATATTCCACTCTTGTAAGTTCTGGCTAAGCCAGGATTACTTTTCTCTTCTTAATGTATTGAACATGCTAATTGATCGTGTTGAAGAGTTTGTGGGTGTGACGTAGTACTTTCATGTATCTCTTTTATGTATGCCTCCATGTACATCCATGGGCTTCTCCTTGTCTTGTGTGATAATAGTTAGACTTTGATGACCTGTCGTCAACACAAGAATTTTATGTTGTTGCGGGGAAGATGAACTCCTTAGCAACATGAAGCATATGATAAGCACAGAATTAATCTGTGTAAACCAGGGTTTGGGAGAAAAGCAGTTTGAATCTGATACATACATGGTAGATATAACTACCTGTCCACCCATTATTTATTCTTCCCTTCTTCCTTGCTTCTGGATTTTATATCTGGCCTCTTTTGGAGAGCTTGGATTTCTATTTCTAGCTTCTCTTGAAGCTGGATGTGGTCAGTGAGATGTAGGGGGACGTCCTCCAGTGAAACTTACAGGCATAGCTCTTTACAGGGACCTGACTCACCTGAGAGGCATGTATATATTTTCATCTGTGAGAGCCCACTGTCCTGTTCTCCAGAGTGTGGGCAAGGTCTCCTTAGAGTTGTGTTGGACGTCTTGGCATGAACTAAGAGAATCACAGCAAATTCTGCTTTGATGGCATTGAGCTGCTGAACCAAAGTGATCAACCACTACCCCTCTCCCACCCCCACTCCTGGAGTTCTCATGTAAGAAAAATAGACCTGTTTACACTGTTATAACTAGATTTCTGTTACTACAGCTGAATGCAGTTCCTGTATAATTCAAAATGTTTGTTACTTTTAAAGCAGTTATTCTCAACCTTATTTGTCTCTCAGAGGAGCCTTTTTAGAATTTTTTTTTTTCCCTGACCCAGAGGGATCAGGATGGGGAACACATGTAAGTCCATGGCTGATTCATGTCAATGTATGGCAAAAACCACTACAATATTGTAAAGTAATTAGCCTCCAACTAATAAAAATAAATGAAAAAAAAAAAGAAAAGGATTCTTTTTCCTAATTGCCTCTCCAGAGTCCTAATGAAATTTGAATACTCCAGATACACTGAATATGTTTATATGCTGTGACTTTTTGGAAGGCCATATATCAGTATAATATCTATGAAGTTTTTCACCCCTGAAAGAACCAATTTTCCCCACTGGAGGGTGGTCTCTTACACCCACTATTCAGAATGCATATTTTATTATTTAAATTTTTTTTTTTTTAATTTTTGGCCACACCACACGGCAGGTGGGATCTTAGTTTCCTGACCAGGGACCTAACCCATGCTGCTTGCAGTGGAAGTGCAACGTCCTAGCCACTGGACAAATCGGGAATTCCCGAGATCGCACATTTTAGAGGAGTTATTGTTTGAAATAAAAAAAATAGGTTTTAAGATTTATCATCACAAAATCTCAGTCTGTTTGTAGATGTTGTTGGAAATATGCCCCTTGCTTGTGGCCCAAAAGGAAAGATGGGTATTTGTGAGAAAACAGGCCTCTGTTGTGCATGAGTGCAGCATCCAGAATTGTATTGTGACAGTTGCTCAGTTGTGTCCAACTCTTTGTGACCCCATGGACTATACAGTTGATGGAATTCTCCAGGCCAGAATACTGGAGTGGGCAGCCTTTCCCTTCTCCAGGGGATCTTCCCATCCAAGGGATTGAACCCAGGTCTCCTGCATTGCAGGTGGATTCTTTACCACCTGAGCCACAAGAGAAACCCTTGTATTATAGGTTTATTGTATTATAGGAAGAATTGTATTATAAGCTTAGAAATGAGAACCACCAAACCCTGTTGTGACCTGGTCTGGTCATGTGCAGCCTGGAAGGTAGGGCTGAGACAGCTGAGGAATCACTGATAGGGAAAGGGCATGGAGAAAGTGTCCCAGGTAGTGGAACTCTCATGACAGACACAGTTCTTTACATGCCTGGTATCCTTTCTCACCTTCTTCTTCAATATTGTTGGGGGATGTGTGTGCCCAGCTTAGTTACAGGCTCTTTGGGAACTAAATGTGGCTCCATGGCAGTTTGGGCCAGTTACATGTAAGTGGAAGTCTGGAGCTTGCAGAGCATGTATCTTCAGCTCATCGCCCTTGGCTCTTCTCTTCCTACCTGGATGTGGAGGCAGTGCTCCGACCTTCTTGAATCTAGGATGATGGGTGCCACACACAAAGAACAGTGTCCCAGGAGCGTGGGGTGTTGATAATGTTATGGAACTGTTACACCAGCCCTCGATGGCTTACCTTTGGTTTTCTTCTTGTGTTAAAAGAGCAAACAGTTCCTTTGGTTAAGCCACTGTAGTTAGCTTTCTGTTACATATGGTCAGATGTGGGAGGGGGAACACACACATTGCTTGTTGTCATTGTTTAGTTGCTAAGTCATGTCTGATTCTTTAGCGACTCCATGACTGTAGCCTGCCAGGCTCCCCTGTCCATGGGGTTTGCCAGGCAAGAATGCTGGAGTGGGTTGTCATTTCCTTCCCCACGACTCTTCCCGACCCAGGGATGGAACCCGCGTCTTCTGCGTTGGCAGGCAGATTCTTTACATGTAGCCACCAGGGAAGCCCTGTGTGTTGCCTACTATTTGTTTATCATAGTATGTGTGAGGCTTCTTGTGTTCCTGATGTTAATTTTAAAAACAGCGCCACCTGTATTACATTTGTTATTACCAAGTACCAGCAATTTCATATATATCCTAAATAAGTATATTGTTTTTGTTACTGTTGTTGATAAAATGTTGTGGTAAAGTTAAGGGGGATGGAAATGATAAATCCCCTTAGATAGTAAATAAGCCGTGAATACCATGTCGAGACCAACCACTTAAACACTTGGAGAGCAAGTAGACAGTGTTGTAATATATCAAACATTTCAGTGTTTTAATGTGTTTATACTTTTTAAATGAACTGAAAATGCACAGACAACCAGATGTCTTATATTATGTACACTCAGCTTTAACCAGCTGCTGAAACAATTTCTTATGATTTAATGTTCTTGGAACTCCATCCTACAAGAAGGTTTGTCTTGGTAACAGTTTCCATGTGAAACCAAACTCCTCTTCAAATGTTTCATCTACTATAACCATAGTGCAGTGTTATGGATCAGCTTATAATTTAAGGAGGAATATTAGCCTATGAAAACTGGCGATGCTCTGACACACCTGACTATCATCTATCTTGCTATAAACATTGAAGTTTAATGTGCTGCCTTAGTGGGTAAATAGCAAGAGGTATCTAATTTTAATGGCCTTCATGGGTAATTCAAAACTTCTCTACCTTAAACATTTGAGACTCTGAAATCATTCTGTTAATATTGAAGGTAAGTGATTACCAAGAACTTAAAGTGATTACAAGAATTTAGAAATCTGTAAATTTTAACTGATTCTTCATAATTAGGAGAACAGGATGACCTATGGTAAACTCCTAGAATTTCTAAGAATGCATCTGTAATGAAAATTTACTTTTAAGCAGTAAGTGGATTCTGCTTCTCAGTTTGGATTTATTGATAAAATATTAATTCTATGAGGTGTTAATCTTCAGTGTCAGATTAAAATTGCACACCTTCTGGGAATCCTTCCTTATTAACTCCATACCTCTCAGCTTTTATATGTGTATTTAAAAGAAAGATTAAGTCAGGCACAGTCTTGTGACTTGACATTTTTCAGTGTGTATTGGGTTGATCCACTAGAATTAGTGTCTTTCAAAAGTAAAGCTTTGTCTTTTTAACTGTTATACCTTCTTGATCTCAAGGAGTTGAATGGGAGAGGAATAAGGTATGACAAAGGTATGTCTCTTAAGGCACTAATGGAGAGTGAAATGGAACATGGTTGGCAGGCTGGAGTTGAAAGCACTACACTTAGAGTTTGGGACACTGGTTGGGTTCTTCCAGTTTTACCATTGAGGTTGAATGGAGACTCTATGACTGTACCCAGTGATGGAGTTTAGATGGGGCCCTAGCCGCATAAGCAGTAATGTTGGATGGGCATAGTACTTGATGTTTTGAGGACTGCTTAGGATGCTTTTCTTATTATGAAGTAGAGTTTATTTTGAGAGCTTGAACTGGGTTTCTTTCCTGGTCTGTTTGTTGCTGTTTCTATCAAAGCTCTCACTCTCAGCTGTTTACAGCGAGGCTGCTGTTGAGAGCAGGCTCTGCTCCTTTCCTCTGTGCCCCACTCTGGACATTTCCTGGACGTCTGCTTAGAGCGGGCCTTGCTGTGAGCTCTGGCCCCTTCCTCTGAGATCCATTTATGTGTCTTCTCCTTTATTAACCTGTGAATTCAAAGAGGAGGAAGGACCAGGACGCCTTAATTCTCAGCCTAGCCCTAATGGGCAGATATTTTAATTCTGTAATCTAAGAAACTTAATCTAGATTTGTCATAAGTTATATATTGATAAAGATGTGATATTCATAATGGATTGCCTTCACTGCCTTTTCTGGGGGACTGTGTGTGTGTGATGAGACTTAGTCTGCCGCTCGAGTGCAGAGGTACCTGGTGTCATCTACTGGCCTTGTCCATGTTACTCATTCTGCTTCAGTCATGCTGGTGTTCTTGCTAATTTGGAACTTACCAACCCACTCCTGTCTTTAAGGCCTCTGACCTTCCTTCTCCTGCCTTGAATATCTTCCCTCAGACATCTGCATGGCTCATGTCCTGTCCTCCTTCAAGCTTCCTTCCTTCTGCTCAAAGTTCGGCTTCTTGGAAACAGTTGCTTTGCCTACCGTAAAATAGCACCCCTTCATAGTCTGTCCTTTCATCATGCTTTATTTTTTTGTCCTAATGCTTATCACTACTTTTCATATTATTATTTCATGTTATTTTATTTCTCAAATAAAATTAGAATGAAAGCAGTGTGAAAACAAGGGCTCTTCCTGTGCCAGCACTTTGTTTTGCTCACTTCTGTCCCCTTAGTATTGAGGTTAGCCTGGCATGTAGAGGACTCAAAAAATATTTGTTGAATGAGTAAGTCCCTGGGGGCACAGCCTATTCAGTGTGCTTAAATATTTTGTTTGCTGCTCATCATGTGGTCTATATGGAAACAAGGTAGTGTGCTAAGGAATAGTCCATTGCAGACAGAGTGGCTCAGAGCCCCTTGCAGTTGGTGAAAAAAGTGAAAGTGTTTGTCACTCAGTCATGTCTGTACTCTGGTACATTGTATTACAAACACTAGGTGTCTTATAGATATTAGCAGTTTGGAGGGGCAGCCAGAAACTGAAACACTGAGAAATCACATCTCACAACATTTAAGGAAATGGTAGATTGTTGTTGTTCAATTGCTAGTCGTGTCTGACTTTGTGACCCTATGGACTGCAGCATACCTGGCCTCCCTGTCCTTCACTGTCTCCCGGAGTTTGCTCAGACTCATGTCCATTGAGTCAGTGATGCCATCCAACCATCTCATCCTCTGTTGCCCCCTTCTCCTCTTGCCCTCAATCTTTCCCAGCATCAAGGTCTTTTCTAATGAGTCAGCTCTTTGCATCAGGTGGCCAAAGTATTGGAGCTCAGATAATTAGTTATAAATGCTGACTAGTCTGGGGCCATTTAGTTTAGGGAAAATCAACATTATATCTCAGTAGTCCTTAGATTCTGAGAAGGTAATGGCACCCCACTCCAGTACTCTTGCCTGGAAAATCCTATGGGCGGAGTAGCCTGGTAGGCTGCAGTCCATGGGGTCGCGAAGAGTTGGACACAACTGAGCAACTTCACTTTCACTTTTCACTTTTATGCATTGGAGAAGGAAATGGCAACCCACTCCAGTGTTCTTGCCTGGAGAATCCCAGGGACAGGGGAGCCTGGTGGGCTGCCGTCTGTGGGGTCACACAGAGTCGGACACGACTGAAGTGACTTAGCAGCAGCAGCAGCAGCATTCCTTAGATTATCCCTTCACAATGTAATAATTTCTTTTTCATTAAGTTAATCTGCAAAAAATATATATATTATGAATACACTTTGCTATGTGTATTTACTGTGTTAGGCCCTGGGCAAAGAAAGACATGACTTTGGAAGAGCTTAGAGATGGATGGATGCATAGAAAGCCCACTGAGAGGAACAGCTGATACATGCTGCAGTCATTTGGAGCTGTAGTGATGAGCTGCGGCCAGACCTTCAAGAAGGCAGAGAGGAGCTGCATAGGGACCTCTTGGGTATATATCATGTGTTTGGGGAATACAAGTGGATTCATTGGATTAGAGCAGAGAGTTTGTGGGAAACTAGGGCTAGAGAAGCTGTGTTGTTCGATGAAGTAAAGACTTGCATGTTAGAAGGGCTAACAGTCTATTATATTAAAGGGTCTCTTTATTAGAATGTATAAGAACATAATACATATATTTTAGAGATAATTTCTCTCTTACCCATTTTGGATGTATTTGGGGAGGAATGGAACTGTTAAGAATCTTATTTATAAAATTAACATTGCTGGATTTATGAAGTATAATAAAATGATATAAAATACATATTTATTTGACTCGCAGGTGTTGGTATTGGCCTAGATGTCATACTTTGTAAAATTTGAATGTTGAAAACTTTTGGTGCTAATGATGAATAGGTGGTTCAAGAACCTGAAGAACTGTAAACAGTTTCTTTATGAAGTCTGCAAGTCTTTGAGAGTGAAGCAACTGGAGACTGCGTGTTGACAGTGAAGGGCCTAACTGTTGGGAAACTGTCTTTCTGTAGCCCTGCATGTTGATACCCAAACTTGTGTCAAATCCAGCCTCAACAGAGTAGGTGGCTAAAAGAAGTCAGCATTTAAATTTTAGGTGCTGTAAATACCTAGTGTAGATTTCTGGTTGGATTAGGTATTCAAGGCATTATAAGCACTGAATGAAAGATGATGGCATTTTCAAATACCAGTAAGACATAACCAAGTTCACAGTAGCTTATTAGTTTAAACTTGATTTTTGGTGCTTCTGGGGGGGGGGGGGCGGGGCGCAAATCCTAGTTAAAAAATTTAACATGTAAGTCTTTACTGGGCTTACTGAAGAAATCTGACTGAGCTATATCCAGTACCACAAATGTTAATATTACAAGACATGTGCTCATATTGTTCATAATCACATAATTGACTATTGCCAAGGCATGTAAGAGACATTTGATAGTAGGAAAAAACACCATTAATTCTAAATCCAGAAACTAGTGTTTGAATCTTAGCTTTACCACTCATCAGCAGTGTCACTTCAATTTTCTCATTTTAAAATTGAAGTTCATAGATCATAGACTGTCACTTGGAAAAGACATTTAAAGGCATCTCGTTCAGTTTAGGAGAAGGCAGGAGCCTGGTGGGCTGCAGTCCACGGGGTCGCTAACAGTCAGGCACGACTGAGCAACTTCATTTTCACTTTTCACTTTCATGCACTGGAGAAGGAAACGGCAACCCACTCCAGTGTTCTTGCCTGGAGAATCCCAGGGACGGGGGAGCCTGGTGGGCTGCCGTCTATGGGGTCACACAGAGTCGGACATGACTGAAGCCACTTAGCAGCAGCAGCAGCAGTTCAGTTTAATATTTTAGATGTGGAGACTGAAGTGCATCAGTTTGGAGATCAACTCATGTAGCCATTGAGGGACAAGCCCAACTTGCCAATAGTTTAGTACACCACGACCTTGGCTGCCTAGAGGGACAGGCAGCTGGGAGGGAGCGTCTCATCCTGGGATGAGGTCTGTCGAGGGCTCTCACTGCCAAGGATCTGTTGCTTAGTATTGTGTTGAAGACCAGAGTAAAACACTCGAAAATGCTTTTGTAAATTTTAAAATGCTTCATGATTAAATAAAAATGTATTGCAGGACTTCCCTGGGGGTCCAGTGGTTAAGAATCCACCTTGTTATCCAGGGGATGTGGGTCCCATCCCTGGTCAGGGAACTGAGACTCCACACTGCTGCAGAGTACCTAGGCCCACAGGCCACAACTTCTGAAGCCGGTGCACTCCGGAGCCTGCACACCACAGCTGCTGAGTCTGAACACCACAAGTAGAGAGTCTGTGTGCAACAACGAAGGCTCCTGCATGAAACAACAAAGATCCCACATGCCGCGAGTAAAACTGACATAGGCCTCCCCCACCGCCAAAGTGTATTGCTTTACACATGGTAGGGCTTCCTTTATGGCTCAGATGGTAAAGAATCTGCCTGCAATGCAGGAGACCCAGGTTCAATCCCAGGGTCAGGAAGATCCTCTGGAGAAAGGATGGGCAACTCTCTCCAGTATTCTTGCCTGGAGAAGTCCCATGGACAGAGGAGCCTGGTGGGCTACAGTCCATAGTGTTGCATAGAGTTGGACACGATTGAGTGACTAACACACACATTACACATAGTGTTTAAGAAAAGCATTGGCTATATTTTCTTCTGAGTTAATTTTCCTATTTTAAACTTCTCAGTAGAAACTAATAGCCTTGGTCATTAACAAGTATAGTGGTCATAGGAAACAGGATGTATAAGATTCAAAAGCATAAGCTGAATCCTCTGTGTGAGAACTGAAGTAAGTTTCTTTTGTGGCAGGCTGCTTCAAAGAGCTTCTCTGTCTGCTTTGGAGGACTGGCTGTAGCCTGGCGTTAGGTGTAAGAGACTCAGTTTGCAGGATTCTTCCGTATAGCTCAGCCCTGAAAATGTTGAATCTCTGCCTTCAAAGAATTTTTACTCTTATAAAAGCAAGACTGGTAACTTCCTTGGTGGTCTAGTGGTTAAGAATCTGCTTTCCAATTCAGGGGACGTGGGTTTGATCCATGTTCAGGAAACTGAGATCCCACATGGCTTGGAGCAGCTAAGCCTGGGTGCCACAACTAGAGAAGCCCACTCACTGCAGCTACTGAGCTTGAGTGCTCTAGAGCCTGCGCTCTGCCATGGAGCTGCCTGTGCACACAACTAGAGAAGCCGCTGCACGCTGCAGGGAATGCCTGTGGGCTGCAATAGAGACCCAGTGCAGCCAAAGTAAATTAATACAAGTAAAAAAATAAAAGCAAGACTGGTACAGGATGCTTTTGTTAATTTCTTTTCCTATTGTTAGTACAAGTATCGCAAAATATGAATGAGCTGGTTTGACATTAATAATTGAATTTTAATTCTACCAACAAACAGTTGATTTTTTTTCCTTTTTAATTTTTTGTCCTACTTATGTATCAATAAGTTAATTCTTTATAGAGTTGTTTCTTTTGGGGGCATAATCCAGATTACATTACCTTTGGATAGCTAAAGCTAGTCATTGATGCACTTGTCTTAGATTATAATGTGTATGTGCATAGGGTTTGGGAAGGCAGTCGAGAAGCACAAAGGGGTTATGCTGAGAACTGATTTTGTCTTATGTCTCTTTACTCTCCAGAGACAATCGTTTTTCATTATTAGCTATTTTGATGGTTTATATATACACCTTTACCCTTATCTTACCTTTATCTATTTAGCTAAATAATATAACAGTATTTCATTTTTTTAAATTAAAGGCTTTGCTTTTCAGAACAATATTAAATTCACAGCAAAACTGAGCAGGAAGTATAGAATATTCCTGTATCCCTCTTCCCACACATAGCCTCCTCTGCTGTCAACATTTCTCACCACAGTGGCACATTTGTTATAGTCGATGAACATACATTGATGCATCACTGTCACCCAAGTCATAGTGTGCATTAGGGTTCATTCTTGTTGCATTGTACATTCAGTGGGTTTTGACAGGTGTATAATGACATGTGTCTGGCGTGCTTCTGTCTGTGGAATCTCAGCGTCGGACACAACTTAACAACTGAACAACAGCAGCTACCACATCCATCGTTATAGTTTCATAAGCGTACTTCCACTGCCTTAAAATTCCTCGGAGTTCTGCCTGTTCATCCCTCATACCCCCTTAAGCCTTGGTCACCCCACTGATCCTTGTATTTTGCTTCCACATTTTCACCTTCTCTGGAGTGTCCTGTGGACTTCCCAGGTGGCTCCGTGGCAGAGAATCCGCCTGCAGTGCAGGAGACATTGGTTCAGCCCTTGGGTCGGGAAGATCCCCTGGAGAAGAAAATGGCAACCCACTCCAGTATTCTTGCCTGGGAAATCCCACGGACAGAGGAGCCTGGCGGGCTACCGTCCATAGGGTCGCAAAAGAATTAGACATGACTTAGTGATTAAACAACTATAATAACAGAGTGTCATATAGTTGGAACCTACAGTACAAGCTTTTTTAGATTGGCCTTGTTTATTTAATAATGTGTGTTTAAGTTTCCTCTGTGTTCCTAGCTTAGTAGATCATGTCTTTTTAGATCTGAATAATACTGCATTGGATGCAATATGTGTACAGAAATTCACTTGATGCATCTATACACATATATAGCCCTCATATAAGTCTTAGAATTGGAATTAAGTGTGATCATTTAAAAATTTGATAAAAATATAGTAAATTTGGTAAAAACTTGTTCCCTAAAGGAAGTATACCATTTATAAGTTCCACCAAAAACATTTAACAGAGCCATGCCAATGTAGTCTGTTACAGGTTTTTTGTAAGTTAGAAATGGAAATCAGGATGGCAGAGTAGAGGACGTGTGCTTACCTCCTGCAAGAGCACCAGAATCGCAGTTGGCTATTGATTTTTCAACAGGAGAATGCTGGAACCCACCAAAAAGAGATACCCCATGTCCAAAGGCAAAAATGGAAATCACATCAATGATCCTCAGATGCATTCTCCCATTACAAGTGAGATTGACTATCTCTTCATGTATTTAAAAGCCATTTCTAAGTTTCGATGAAGGTTCAGCAATCACTTCTAATTTTTGAGAGCTCCTTTTCTCTAATTGTTCCTTGTTTGTGATGGAACTTTTAAGCAGGCATAATTGCACTTTGGACACCCATGTAACAATTTCAGCATATTTGCTTTATTATTGTGTATCCACCTTATCAGTGCATCTTAATTTTTTATTTTTTAGAATGTTTCTAAAAACTCTTGGTTGAGCTTTATTTCAAGAAGATAATATGGCTATTTCATCCATTTGATGCATCATTACATACATAGCATTAGTTCTTTGAGAAACCATAGACACTTGGAATGTGTTTAATATATTTGATCCACTCCATTACTATTTTACGTATGATAAAGTTGACAGATAAGGTGACTGATGAAGGTAATTGAGTGACATTTCTGATACTAGAATGCAGATTTCTTGACTCCTAATATCCAGGTAATTTCTGCTCCATTGTTAATGCTTTTATAATCGAGGAGTATTACCATGCTTTTGATTTTTTTTAACTTCAAAACTTCTCTGCTGTTGATAGTATCTGAAATATACCACTTTTTAGTCTTTCCTCATATTTTACTTCTGGAATCTTCATGTTGGCATGACATTGATATTTCTAATGTTTGGTATTAATCCTTTGAACTTGTAAGTTGTTTTTATTAAACTTAGGATCCATTTACAGTACTGTCAATTTCTTATCCAATAGTAAGTCAGAGGAGGATGTTTTTTTCCTGCACATTTCGTTGACTTTGTCCTTAGCCAACACTAACACGCATGTCATGAAGGCTTTTGTCTTTATCCAAGTGTTCCACTCTGCCCAAGCAGAGCAGTGCAAGGTCATGGCGCTTGTCTTTTTTTTTCTTCACATGAAATTAATAACTTGCTCCAACAGTAGTTTGTTCTAGGACATTTCCAGCCCAGATGGTGGAAAGTTCTTGGGATAACATGGCAGCCGAAGCAACATTTTGGCTTTTTAAAGTTGACTTTGTTTTGGCGATTGTGTAATGAAAATCTTCTGAAGATTATACAAGGACATTAAACAAGAAAGATCTGTTGGCCTAAAACATTTTTCATCTTTTAAAAACCACCACACTCAGCATGGTGGAACTTTGGTTTCTTTCAAGTAGTGGCCTGTCTTGGCTCTTTTCCCTGATTATTTGGCACCTCAGATAGCCCAATTAATAGATTTAAAACTTTGTTGCTTTCAATATAATGTTGCCTTGAATTCCTTTTTTAAACATTATAGAAAGTTACAGCAAGAATTGACACTAGAGATCATCTTGCCTAATGTATTTATTTACAAATAAGAAAACTGAGACCGAGGGGAGTTATTTTTTGAAGTGAACAGAGTAACTTCAGTAGAGAACTGAGAAGCAGAGCCTCTGTTTTCTAACTTGGGGACAGTGACTCATTCAGCATACAGCAATATGTTTTAGGTTTTTGCTTATTCTTATTTCTGTGTCATCAGATTGTAATCAGTAAATGTTTGATTTTATCATTTATGATAATCCTCTATTCTTGATTAATTTCATTTTCAAGCAGGTGATAGATACATTTATGTTGTTCCAATATCAAACTCATAAAAGTGCACATGAACCATCTCCTGCTTGTCCTTGTTCCCCATCTCTGCAGCCCTCCTGTTTGTCTGCATAGTAACCACCGTTCATGCTTGGTTTCTTATGTATCCTTCCCGATTTTTTTATGCATGTATATTCAGTTATGAATTTAGATTCTTATTTCCCCCTGTATTCATGTAAAAGGTAGGAAATTATGCATAGTGTTTTGAATTTTCTTCTTTTTTCAGTTAGCAGTCTCTCTTGGCAGTTTCTGTATACAAGCATTTAGAGAGCTTTCTCATTTTTGTGTTTCAAGTAAAACGTTTATTAATATATACTTCAGGTACTCCAGAATTTACCCTTTCAAAGTGTCTATTTACATGGTTTTTAATAAGCTCAGAAAAGTTGTAAACCTGTCACTGCTGTCTAATTCCAGAACTTCATTACCCCAAAAGAACCCCTCTACTTATTAGCAGTCCTTCCCCGTTTCCCTCGCCCTCTTGCCCGTAGTAACCACTGATCTGCTTATTGTCTGTGTGGATTTTCCCTTTATAGACATTTCATATAATGGAATCATACAATGTGTGGCTCTTTGTGTCTGTCTTCATTCATAATGTAGCATGGTTCATCCATGTTGTAGCATGCCCCGGTACTTCATTTCTTTTTATTGTATGAATATATACCACATTTTGTTTCTCCATTTGTCAGTTGATAAATATTCTGGTTGTTTCTACTTTTTGGCCATTATGAATAATACTTCTGTGAACATTCATGTACAAGAGTTTGTGTGGACATGGTTTTCAGTTCTTTTGGGTATATAGCTAAGAGTAAGGTTACTAGGTCATGTGGTAACTCTGTTTGACTTTTTGAGGAAATGCCAGACCTTTCCGTAGTGGCCTCATCATTTTATTCCCACTAGCCTTGTGTGTGAGTGATGATTTGTCTACATCCTTTTTCATTCGTTTTTAAAAGTTGCGTTGTATTCTGTTGTATGTCAGCATCAGTTTATATTTAATCATTCCCCTATTGTTGGGCATTAGGATTGCTAACATCTTTGTGCTAATGTTTTTTGCTCATTCTCATATTGGCATCTTTATTGTATCTATTTCTAGGACCCGTTTTACATTAGAAAGATTAGTCCTTTGTGACATTGTGTTTTTTCTATATGTGCCTTTTGACTTTTTTGCTATTAGTGTGTGTGTGTTTGCCATGATAAATTTTTAGAAACTATTTTTAAGAAATGGAATTTATCAATCTGTTACAGCTCTTAGGCCTTCCAAGCTTCTTGTTACCTTTTTGGCCTTATCTCTGACCACTCTCCTTGCAAACTCCCTTCTAGCTGCGTTGGCCTCTGCCATTCTTTGAATATGCTAGGCATGTTCCTACCTCAGGGCCTTTGCATATGCTGGCCTTTCTTTCTAGAAGATTTTTCCCTTGCTTGTTTATTTCTTTCAAATCTTAGTGCAAATGTCAACTTCTTGTTGAGTGTTCCCACTTAAAATTATAACACACCTGTGATAGATGTCAAATTTTGAAGTTAATGAAATATGTATTTACTTTTTATGTAACAAATTAGGTGTTAGAATGCTGTTATTTTCTTATGAAGGAACAAAAATTTCGAGGTCTAAAACCTTTCAAATAGTGCTTAAATGCTTTTAATGAGACTGAATCTGTGGCTTTGTGCTGGTATTTGAAAATTTAACTTAGGTCTTTGGTAACTGCAATGGTTAATTTTTGTGTGACAGTTTGAGCTGAGGGATGCCCAGAGATCAAATGTTAGTTCATTATTTCTGGGTGTGTCTCTGAGTGTGTTTCTGGAAGCGATTAGCTTTTAAATTGGTAGATTTCATGAAAAAGATCATATGCACTAGTGTTGGTGAATGTCTTGCAGTCCATTGAGGACATGAATAGAACAGGATGGTGGAGGATGGGCCAGCTTGTTCCCTGTCTTTAGCTGAGATACTCATCTCTTTCTGTCTTTGGATGTTGGCACTGCTGTTTCTTGGGCCTTCCCACTCAGGCCAAGGCTTTCCTGCTTTTCAGGCCTTTAGGTTTGGACTGGAGCTACACTGCTGGCTTTCTTGGGCCTGCAAAGGGCAGATAATGGGACCTTTTAGCCCCCGTGATTGTGTGAGCCAATCTCTTATAAATAGATATAAATTTATATATATATATATATGTGTGTGTGTGTGTATGTATCTCCTTATATTATGTCAGTATATTTAGGAAAGCCCTAAATAATGCAGCAAGTGTGGCTAGTTCATTGCTGTCGCCTGAATGTTCCTGCCTTCCACAAAATCATGTTTTAAAACCTAACCTCTACAGTTAGAAAAGACCCTGATGCTGGGAAAGATTGAAGGCGGGAGGAGAAGGGGACGACAGAGGATGAGATGGTTGGATGGCATCACCGACTCAATGGACATGAGTTTGAGTAAACTCTGGGAGTTGGTGATGGTCTTGGAGGCCTGGTGTGCTGCAGTCCAAGGGGTCACAGAGTCGGACACGGCTGAGCAACTGAACTGAACTGAACTGAACCTCTGCAGTGATGGTGTTAGAAGGTTTGGGGCCTCTGGGAGAGGATTAGGTCACAAGGGCCGAGCCCTCATGAATGGGATTGGTGCCCTTCTAAAAGATACCCATGGAAATGTCCTTGCTGCCTTCTATAATATGATAGCACAGCAAAAACATACTTAATCTTTGTGAACCAGAAAACCAACTCTCATCAGGTACTGGATCTGCAGGTATCTTGATCTGGACTCTTTGCTTCAAAAGTTGTGAGGAGTACATTTCCATTGTTTATTATGTAAGTTTGTTATTGCAGTTCAAAAGGACAGAGACACTGGGTTGTTTTTCCTAGTTGCAAATCTCTGGTACTTTGATTGTTTACAGTGAAGTGAGAGACAGAAATAATTCAGAAAACCTTTGGTCAAAATGAGATTAGAGATGATCTTCAGACCTTCTCTCCTGATACTTTTTTTATTTTTCGGGAAATTTCCCAGTGGAGACAGCCAGTTTGAAGCAATCTTTCTCCTACTCATTTTCCTTTATGTCCTTCCCATTTTGAAAACTTAAATACAATAAAAAATAGTCACCTATAATCTCATCTTCCAGGATTGCTGTTTTTGTTCTTTGCATATTAACATCTGTATGTGTATTCATTCATATGGTGCACAGTACTGATCTGCTGTCTTTGCTCAGCATCACATCATGAAGCAAATATTTAAATATATTGTTTCAAAAGCAGATGGAATAACTTGTTTTATGAAGCCAGCATACCCTGATACTGAAACCTAATGATGACATTCCACAAAAAAGAAAGTCACAGACATATTTCTCATAAATGTAGGAGAAAAAGCTTTAAAAAAAATTAGCAAATTGTATTCAGCAACAATGGAATAGGATTATACAGTATAACCAAGTGGGGCTTATTATCTCAGGGATACAATATTGTTAACACTTGAAAATCAATATAATATGCCACATTAATAAAATAAATTAGAAAAGCTATTTGATTGTCTCAGTAAATGTGGAAAAAGAGTTTAACCAAATTCAGCATCTATTCATGGAAAAAAATACTCTCAGCAAACTAGGAAGAAACATCTTCAACTAGGTTAAGGGCATCCATGAAAAACCTGCAGCTGACATCACACAGAATTATGAGAAACTAAAGCTTTACCTCCTCTGTGATTAGAAATGAGTCAAGGGTGTTTGTCCTAAGCATTTCTGTTTGCTATTATATGAGGCCCTAGCCAGTTCAAGAAAACGAAGAATAAAAGGCATAGAGATTGGAAAAGAAAAAGTAAAAGTGTCTTTATTTGCTGGCAATGTGATTGTTTATGTAGAGGACCCTGAGGAACATAGAAAAGCTACCTGAACTGAAAAGTGAGTTTAGCAGGTTTCCAGTCTACAAGATGATTATACAAAAATCACATACTAGTAGCAAACAACTGGAAACTAAAACTTTAAAACTTCCATTTTAAAACAATGTGAAAACATGAAATAGTAAGTTCAACAAATATGTGTACAACTTATATACTGATAACTACAAAACATTGCTCAGTGAAGTCAAAGAAGACCTAAACGTAGACATACATTGTGTTCACGAATTGGAAAACTCAGATGTTCTTAAGATGTCAGTATCACCCAGATGGAGCTACAGAGTCAGTTTATCACATTTGTACCAGGTTTTTTGTTTGTTTTTTTTTTCTAGACACTGACAAGCCGATTCTAAAATGTACTTGGAAATGCAAAGAACCTAGAATATCTGAAGAAATAATTGAAAAGCAGGAACAAATGGAACACTTAACACTGTGTCTCTTCCCAGTGTGCTGTAGAGCTACAGTTTTGGTTTTGCTTTTGAGATTTATTTCTGTTTTGGCTGTGGTGGGTCTTTGTTGCTGTGCGTGGGCTTTCTCTAGTTGTGGAAAGTGGGGACTAGTCTTTGTTGCAGTGCCCAGGCTCATCACTGTGGTGTCTTCTGTTGTTGCAGAGCACAGGCTGTAGGGTGCACGGACTTCAGTAGTTGTGGTGCATGGGCTTCACTGTTCCATGGCAGGTGGGATCTTTCCAGTCCAGGGGTCAAACTGGTGTCCTTTGCATTGCTTGACTGATTCTTAACCATATGGACCTCCAGGGAAGCCCAAAGCTACTGTTTTAAAGATAATATGGTATTGACCAAATAATAGACAAATCAATCAGTGACTGAGTTTGGTGAAAAAATGTTAGTCACTCAAGTCGTGTTCGAATCTTTTGCCACCCCATGGACTGTAGGCTGCCAGGCTTCTCTCTCCATGGGGTTTCCAAGGCAGGAATACTGGATTGGGTAGCCATTATCTTCTCCAGGGGATCTTCCTGATTCAGGGTTGGAACCTGAGTCTCCTGCCTTAGAGGCAGATTCTTTACTATCTGAGCCACTAGGGAAGCCCTGGAGGGAGCCAAGAAATAGATCTGCACTTCTGTGGTCAATTTTTTTTTTTTTTTTTTGAGAAAAACAGCAAAACTATTCAATTGGGGAGGGGAATGTTTTTAAACTAATGGTGCTGGGAAAGGTAGTTATATGAGAAAATGAAACAAAGAAAACTTTTAACTCCTATCTTCACATGTAACACAGAATAATATACACAGTCTTGGTTTAGGCAAAGAAAACTTAGAAAGGATACAGAAAGCGATAGCCATAAAAGGAAAGTCTTGATAAGTTAAACTTCTTCAAAAATAAAAATCTTGCCTCCTCAAAAGAAACTGTTCAAAAAAAAAAAAAACAGTCAAGCCACAGATGGGAGAAAATGTCTGAAACATAACTAACAAAAGAATTTGTTCTTGAATATATAAAGATCTCTTACAATTTAAAAATAATTAGGCAAATAACCCAATTAAAAATGAACAGAAGATTTAAATTGATACTTCACAAAAAGGATCTGTAAAAGGCCAGTAAACACATTGAGTTTTGATGTTATTAACCATTAGAAAATGCTAATTAAAGCTATAGTAAGATATCACTATACACCACTAACATAGCTAAAATTAAGAAGAAAAATTGTACTGAATGTTGGTGAGAATGTGGAGCAACTGAAACTTTCAGAAATTGCTGTAGTTAAAGAAGCCAGTCTGAAAGGCTACATAATGTATTACTCTAACTACATTTTGGAAAAAGGAAAAGCTATGGAGGCAGTAAGAAAATAAGTGTTGTCCAAGGTTTTGCAGGGAAGGAGGGATATAGAGTAGAACACGAGATATTTTTAGAGCAATGAAACTGTTGTGTATGATACTGTAATCATGGGTACATGTTATTACATTTGTCAAAATTTATTGTGATTGTAAAAGTCACATGGCAATAGTGAACTCTAATATAAATTATGGGCTCTGGGTGATGATAATTTGTCAATGTTAGTTAACCATTTTTAACATCTATGCTGCTCTGGGGTGGTGGAGGAGGCTACACATCTGCGGGGGCAAGGGATATATGGGAATTCTCTGTATCCTCAGTATTGCTGAGAACCTCAAGCTGTTTTGAAAAATAAAATCTGTATAAAGAATTGCTTCAATATATAAAATGGTACAACCAGTTTGAGAAAAGGTTTGACAGTTTCTCGTGAAATCAGACATCCACCTCTCCTCTCATCTAGCAGTTTTATTTTCAGGCATCCACCTACGAGAATTGAAAATAAATGTTTGTAAATGACTTACATGCAGATGTTTGTAAGTCTTTTTAAAATACTTTTTCATAATAGCTCTGATATGGAAACAAATGCCTCAACATTATCTTGCTGTCTCTCTCTACTTTATTCTGGGTTATTTCTTATGACTTAATGTCCAAGTCACTGAATCTCTCTTCAGCTGAGTCTAAATAATCTTCTGCTGTTAAACCCATTTATAGAGGTTATTTCTTTCCCTCCTTCCTTCCTTTCCCCCTCCCTCCCTCCTTCTCTTCCCGTGTCCCTCTTCTCTCCTTTCTTCCTTTCTTCTTATTTATTTCTTATTTTTTAAAAATCAAGTTTTAAAATTTGGCTGTTGTTTTTTTTTTTTTCAGCTCAAGACATTTTTTTCCTAGAACTTAAAAAAAAACAACCTGCTATATTTATATAGTTTACAGATCCTTGAGAAAATTTTCATTTGATAAATTTGGTTTTTATTCCATAAGTAGAGCAAGTATATTTGTGTTTGGTAATTAATTACTGTTGAAAGAGAGTTTTTTGTTTGTTTTGTGGGTGTATGGTGATTCTTGTTCATGTACTCTTATCTCTTTATGTGCCCATTTTTTATTGTTTGCTAGTTTTTGCATTTGTAGAGTTGTAAAAATAATTTGATAGGATGATTTTATCTTTATTCAAAGAGGATTGTCTGTTTCTCTGGGTGCTTTGGATTCTTCTTAATTCTGTTTCAGAATTTTCCTGACCACCCAGGGAACTTAAAGCTCAGTTCTAGTCCATGAGACTGTTGATTTCAGGATCCCCTTGAGAATCTCTGCCCTGTATGGGGAGTGGATTTCTGCGGCTTGCTCCCTGGACAGCCTTGGACTCCAGCTTTTGTCCCCTAGACTGTCAACCCTTTCACAAGCACTGCTCAGTTTCCAAACCACTGCTTATGGATCAGGAAACATCCCAAGGCCAAAGCAGTTCCAGAAGTCAAGCTGACCTCTAGGTTTTCCTAGTGCCTCAGTCTTGGCCTTGTGTTAATAATGCTTCATATTTTACTAGCTCTTTGGTCTTTTTAGAACGTGTCCTTCCAGACCCTCCCGTCAATGATTTTTGTTGACTTCATCAGCAATAGTCTTTTGAATTTTCTGTCCATCACTGTTGGAAATGGAAGTAGTCTTAAATCTTGTGATCTCTTTAAATATTATTTAGTTCTGTAAGTTAGTGTGTAAGCAGTGTCTTCTTATATTTTTCATTATTTTCTAATATTAGTTGATTTTTTTGGTTCAGCAAATATTTTCTTGTATGATATAGAGTATGAGAAGCATTATAGTTATGGGTTTTCTGGAGAAGGTGAAGCTAGTGCAAAGTCTTAAATGACAGTACGAGTCAGCCAAGCAGTTTGGGTGTGAGCATAGAGGGAGGAGATGTGAGGGAACATGGTAACTAGATAGATAATTGATGGATAGTTACATTTTATCCATGTGTGCCTTTAAAATGTACTTAAGTGACTATTTCAGAGGTTTTTGTATCTAGATCGTTGTTTCTCTCTAACCCCCATTGTTGTTCAGTTGTTCAGTTGTGTCCCACTCTTTGCGACCCCATGGACTGCAGCACGCCAGGCTTCCCTGTCCCTCAACATCTCCCGGAGCTTGCTCAAACTCATGTCTATAGAGTCAGTGATGCCATCCAACTATCTCACCTCTGTCGTCCCCTTCTCCTCCTGCCTTCAATCTTTCCCAGCATCAGGGTCTTTTCTAATGAGTTACTTCTTCACATCAGATGGCCACAGTATTGGAGCTGTAGCTTCAGCATCAGTCCTTCCAATGAATATTCAGGGTTGATTTCCTTTAGGATTGACTGGTTGGAGCTCCTTGCAGTCCAAGGGACTCTCAAGAGTCTTCTCCAGCACCACAGTTCAAAAGCATCAATTCTTTGGTACTCAACCTTCTTTATGGTCCAACTCTCACATCCACACATGACTACTGGAAAAATGATAGCTTTGAGTATACAGACCTTTGTTGGCAAAGTAATGTCTCTGCTTTTTAATTTGTTGTCTAGGTTTAGCATACGTTTTCTTCCAAGAAGCCCAAGCATTTTTTCATTTCATGGCTGCAGTCACCTTCTGCAGCAATTTTGGAGCCCAAGAAAATAGAGTCTCTCACTGTTTCCATTGTTTTCCCATCTACTTGCCATGAGCTGATGGGACCGGATGCTGTGATCTTCGTTTTTTTGAATGTTGAGTTTTAAGCCAGCTTTTTCACTCTCCTCCTCCACCTTCATCAAGATGCTCTTTGGTGCCTCCTCGCTTTCTGCTATAATGGTGGTGTCATCTGCATATCTGAGGTTATTGATAGAACCCAAATCTGTGTTCCTTATTTTGAAGCTGACTTTTAAAATACTAGTTATTTTTAGTACCACTTATGATAGAAAATGGAGTAAGCGAAAATATGTTCAGTAATATTTTTGCTGTTGCTACTGGTTCTATAACTGTGGCCCCAGGAGTCTAGTGAGTTATTTGGGAGGGGGTGCGTGCTGTGTGGCACTTGTGATCTTGTTCCCCAACTAAGAATCACACCTGCATCAGCTGCATAGTGGAAGTATGGAGCCCTGCTGGACCGCCAGGGGATGCCTGTGTGTGTGCCTGTGTGTGTGTGTGTGAATTCTTCTCTGTGTGTGTGCCTGTGTGTGTGTGTGTGCCTGTGTGAGTTTGTGTGTGTGTGAATTCTTCTGTGTGTGTGTGTGTGTGTGTGAATTTTTGTGCAGAGCACTAAATCATAAAATAGTATTTGGAAGCTGTGAATTTCAGATATTTTTTTGTCATGTAAAGTTTTTGCATGAAGGAATGTATTTTTCTTTGTTTTGGTAAACCCAAAATTAATTTCTCACTGTGCCCACAAGCACAAAGAGACTATTCAACAAGTATGTGTGTACTTGTGGCCAGTCAGTGGTACCAGAGATACAGTTGTGAATAAGACATAGATTCTAGTTGTGGGTTGGGTAGGACAGACAATAAGCAAATTTATATATAATGTTAGAATGTGACAAGTACAATGGAAAAAAGTAATATTGTGGTATCTTAGCCAAGATTGTATAGGAAGACTCCTTATGAAATGAACCTTTTAATAGAAACCCAAAGTCAGAGAGGGAATCCTGTCACTCTGTGATGGGAGAGCTTCTAAAGCAGAGGCAACAGCAGAGGAAAGGCCTTAAGGTGGGTACATGAATAAGACATAGATTGTAGTTGTGGTAAGGGTAGGTAAACAAACTAATTTATAATGTTAGAATGTGACAAGTACAGTAAGAAATGAGACTATTGTATAAGAAAGTGTGCTTGTGGCCAGCCACAAGATGCCAGAGATACAGTAGTAAATAAGTGAACAGGAACTAAAGAGTCTCTTGATGAGGATGAAAGATGAGAGTGAAAAAGCTGGCTTAAAACTCAACATTAAAAATACGAAGATCATGGCATCCAGTCCCATCACTTCATGGCAAATAGGAGGGGAAAAAGTAGAAACAGTGAGAGGCTTTATTCTCTTGGGCTCCAAAATCACTGTGAACAGTGACTGCAGCCCTGAAGTTAAAAGACGCTTGCTCCTTGGAATGGAGCTATGACAAACATAGACAGCATATTAGAAAGCAGAGAGATCACTTTGCTGACAAAGGTGTGTATAGTCAAAGCTATGGTTTTTCTAGTAGTCATGTATGGATGTGAGAGTTGGACCATAAAGACGGTTGAGCACTGAAGAATTGATGCTTTCAAATTGTGTTGCTGGAGAATACTCTTGAGAGTCGCTTTGACACAAGGAGATCCAACCAGTGAATCTTAAAGTGAAAGTGAAGTCGCTCAGTCGTCTCAGACTCTTTGCGACCCCATGAACTGTAGTCTACCAGGCTCCTCTGCCCGTGGGATTTTCCAGGCAAGAATACTGGAGTGGGTTGCCATTTCCTTCTCAGTCTTAAAGGAAGTCAACCCTAAATATTCATTGAAAGGACTGATGCTGAAGCTGAAGCTCCAATACTGTGGCCATCTGATGCAAAGCAACTCATTGGAAAAGACCTTGATGCTGGGAAAGATTGAAGGCAGGAGGAGAAGGGGATGACATAGGACGAGATGGTTGGATGCCATCACCGACTCAATGGTGATGAGTAATTTTGAGCAAACTCCAGCAGATAAGAGCAGGGAAGCTTGGTGTGCTGCAGTCCATGGGGTTGCAAAAAGTCTGGCATGACTTAGCGACTGAACAACTACAGTTATCTGTACAATCTGTTCTCCATTGATTTGTGGATCCATTTTATTGTACATTTCCCTAGAAACACAGGTTTGTCCTCTACACTCAGTTCTCAGTTGAGTTCCATTGGTTTGTCTTCTTTTTTGTCTGTGTACTTGCAAATACGATACTGTTTTTATTGCTACAACTGTGTAACATGGCTTGATATCTCGTAGGGGAAGTTTCTCTCTTCTCTTTTCAGTTTCAAGGTTGACTTAGCTATGTGTTTATTCTTTCAAAAATGTTAGAGTTTCTGAAAGAAGCTCACTGAAAATTTTAGTTGTGATTAATTTATGTAGAATTATGTTTGTGGTATTTTGTCATTCCAT
Source organism: Muntiacus reevesi (assembly GCF_963930625.1). NCBI lineage: Eukaryota > Metazoa > Chordata > Mammalia > Artiodactyla > Cervidae > Muntiacus > Muntiacus reevesi. The sequence continues at coordinate 46,705,560 of NC_089252.1, read as the reverse complement.
TCCTTTCAGTCAGCCTATTTGCCCTTTATTAGTGTTTTAATACTAATAAATGAGTGCTGGCCAACAGGATGAATAAGATATTCTCTAATAAGTCGGTTAGCAGTATTCTGGATCCTTTTTTTCCATGAAAGTCCCTTTACATTTTTGTTGGAGTGAGTATTCCTTTTGTATTATGATCGTGTATTATGTGACCTCAATATATTTCTTTCTTGCTTTTTCTTGCTATTCTGAGTTTTGTATGCCTGGCATGCTGTTCTGATGACTATTCAGGAAGTCCCAGTGAGTTCCAATCAAAATCAGAGCAAAAGAGATCCCTCTTGTTTCTCTATCCTTTATCCATTGATTGCCTATTATGAACTCTAGTTGGGAATACAAACAACTAAAACACAAAAGAATCCCTAGCTAAAATCTCATGTATTCTGGTAAGAAAGATAGAGTTGACTGTAAATCATTGCCTCTCATATTTTAGGTCTTAATGTTGCCTTTTCAGAGGAGCTTTTCTTTGATCCTGCAGTTAAGATTGGAGTACTGTATAATCTTTTCTTCTTGTTACTTGCTCTTTTTTCTTTATGATCCTTTTTGGAGTAATTATTACTTGAGTTCTTTTTTTCCACTGAAGTGTAACATCCACAAAGGTTATCTATTGTTAATGGATGTATCTCCAATGTGTAATATAATACCTGTTTAGACATAGTAGGAATAAATTTTTTATTTGTTGAATGATGTATCAACTGGAATACAATATGATAAACACATTGAATTTTTATCTGTGGATCTGTGAACCACACCAGTGTCTCAGATGGTAAAGAATCCACCTACAGTACAGGAGACCTGGGTTCGATCCCTGGGTTGGGAAGATCTCCTGAGGGAACCCATGGCAACCCACTCCAGTATTCCTGCCTGGAGAATGCCCATGGACAGAAGAGAAGCTTGGCGGGTTATAGTCCATAGGGTCGCAAGGAGTTGGACAGAACTGAGCACCTAAGCACAGTGCGGCACGTGAAGCACACAGGAAGGATTGCTTAGTTTCATTCACGTAAGAGTTTTGAGGAATGAACTTTCAGCTTGATATGAAAATGTCATTTTCTGTCAGTATTCTTTTATGCTACAAGCTTTCCCTGCCTTCCAACATCAGAACCTCTTTGCACAATTCTGTGGCCAGAGACAATGGCCCAAGGGTTGAAACTTTTCCTGTTGTCCCGTTTCTGAGGTTGTTAGGCCCCCTTAATTTGGAAGGAGAACAGCCTTTTGTTCTAAATCTATACTCTTTCCTTAAGGTTGTTACATCTAGTATTTATTAATAACCATAGTTTATAGTTTAAACAAACGATAACAGTTTCTTCCTGGTTCTGGGACCTAGAGTAAGATGTTGAATTGTAAACCACTCTTTTTTTTTTTTTTTTAATTATTGATGCAATGACTGAATACATTAACAAATATATTGGAGATAGTCACCTATCCAGATTACTTGTACCCTGTGGCAGGATATTTGTTCTTCAGGATTTGTCTTCAAGCCCTGACCCAACTGAAGAGCCTAGCCAATTGACTATAGAGTATAGATTCCTGACGGGCATGGGCTGTATGAATAAATAATTGTTGTGATTCAAAATCCTTTGGGCTTTGCACCCAAATCATCATTAGCAAAGAATTAATGAACCATAACACAACACATCAGGACTGTTTTTGATTCATTTTGAGAAATAAGAGCAAATTTAAAAATTGCCTTTTATGTGGTTAATGTTTACAATAATATTTATGGAAGTTTCAGGAAAGAGAAGTGTTCTACTGTATTACATTTATGAGCAGAAATGAGATTTATTTATTACATAATAAGATCATTTGCACAGGTCTTTTGGGTTTTGTTTTGTATACTTCCAAAAGATATTTCTTTCTGCATGAACTCCATATATATCTGCTAGAATTAGAACTTAAAAATCTGGTGAAAGTGAAAAATGAAAATGTTAGTCACTCGATTGTGTCTGATTCTTTGCGACCCCATGGACTGTAACCTGCCAGGATCCTCTGTCCATGGAATTCTCCAGGCAAGAATACTGGAGTGGGTATGCATTCCCTTCTCCAGGGGATCTTCCCGACCCAGAGATTGAACCTGGGTCTCCTGCAGGGAAGTTCAAAAGTCTGGTTAGCTTGCCCATTTCTAGAATCAAATCATCTTTAATTTGTTTAATGAGCTTCATGTAAGTAGGTGTTAAGTGTTTTTCTTTGCACTTTGCATGAATATTTCAGTTCTGTAAAAATATTTTAAAATTTTTTGGAGCTGTTGTGTTGTTGAGATTTTCACTTTCCTGGTCTAACACATTACTCTTTTGCCTAATAATTGTGTTTAAAGTTTTGCCATAATTGAAAAAATTTTGATGCATTTGTTCCTGTTTGTGCTCCCTACTCAGCTGAAATTGTTTCCTTTTCATTTGATCTAAGATTTGTTTTAAAGGGGGTTAATGGTTTTTGGAGGACAGTAGTAGTCTTTCGTAAAAGAAATATGCTTAATAAAACAGGGATAATTTGTTTACTGTTCATATTTTGCTGAACAGGCAGAGTTGGCCTTGAGAACGTATGCTCTTAGAGATAGAAGATCTAGAGTTTACCATTGTTCTTACTATAAAGCGAATATCAACTCAGAAAGTCATTGTTGTCTTCCCTACCCTGTGACTTCTCTTCAGTTTTACAATCTGAATGTTTGTTTCTGTGTTATCACTAAACAGGGATAAACATAAGGGCTTTAGAGTGGATCTTTGCTGGCAGTTATTTCCATTATATGCTAATATACTTGTCATTCATCAGTAGATGGAACTGGAAAATAAGAATGTAATGGGATACTTCACCCATTACAGGAACTAATGACAAGGAAAGGTTTCATATTTTTGCTTGACTTAGTTTTTATATTAAGCATATTAGTATTTTTAAAATAATCCAGAAACATTGAATGTTTTATTTTTAAATGTATAGTTTATTTAGAAAAGAACAATGTCTTCCTAAATGATCATTATTCTGCTTTGTTTCCTGTTTTTTCAGAGATATTACATATGACATATCAGTAGAAGCTGTGTCAACAATGATGGTTTTCCTTTCTTGCCAACTCTTCCACAAGGAAGTTTTGCGACAGAGCATCAGTCACAAGTATTTGATGCGAGGTCGATGGTATGTTTCTCTTTTAAATTTGTCAAGTTCTTTTTTGTCTTCATCTATAGTTCTCCTGTTGTCCTCTTTTCTTAGTGTTGTTCCATATCTCCAAATAGACGTTTCCTATGGTTGTTTTCATCAGAACTTCAGACCGAACACATAAGGATGTGCTTTCCTGCTAAACTAGCCATCCTCCCCACCCCTTTCATCCTCCAACTCCTTTACCTTCTCTGCTGGTTTCTTTGTAGAGTTGAAATTATGAAGTCCTCTTTTTCTTCCTGCTGCGTCATTCTGTATGTGTTAAGGAGTCACCCAGTCATATTTGTTCACTGAAATTATTTCTAGCTTCCCCTTCCCATTAGCTCCATTGAAAGTACTACGCAGCGTAATGCCTCCTCACCATGTGTTTGGACTTCCCCGGCAGCTGCTTCACTGACCATCCCTCCTTTAATTTAGGCCACAAATATTTACTGTATGCTAGGCATGTGTTAGGATGTGGAGCTGTGCTCCTGAGCATAAGCTTACAGTCCCCTGGTGAGTGGGGATAGGAGGAGATAAATATTACATGCACACACACAGGGGCACCTTTGTCTTCTTACATCCCTCTTGCCACCTTGATTATACCTATGGCACATTCACAGAATCCTTCAGGACTCTTTTAGAACACATTTTAAAATCACTGATAATAGAGATGAAAAGGCCTTAAGCATTGGCTCAAGAGTCTATTTAAAAGCTTTCTCCAGATTGCAGGAATTGATTCATCACTAATTTATGAACACATTTTTCTTTTAACCTATTTTCTCTCCCTTCTCCTCTCCATCCATTACTGAAAAACAGAGTATTAACATTGAAAAAAAAGTCTGTATATGTATAGGTACGTTTTTGTATGCATGCATAGATTGGATGATTTCATATTTTTATTTATTTTTTAAAATGTCAGGTTCAGTAGTTATTTATATTGGTTATATGTTGAATATTTTGGATATATTGGGTTAAGTCAAATATTACTGTTCACATCAGTTTCCATATTTTTTAACTCTTGCTTTTTCCTGCTGATTCTGTTACTACCGCCCTTCAAGTGTCAAGTACTGTATTATAGACTGAATTTGTAATAGCTCAACTGTTGTACTGACTACAAATAAAGTAACTGAAGCTTAGGAGTTGAAATGATTTGGTGAATAATATACAGCATAGTAAGAGGAAAGCCAGAATTCATTCAACCTGAAATCTGATCTCACAGCCCATAATTGTCTCTGTTTTGTGACAATGCTAGATTTTCTTTGAATTGTGCTAATCCTTATGTTGATAGATTATATTTATCACGATACAGAGTCAGTTGACTCCCCAAAATATGAGTTTATTTTCTTCTTCTTTTTCTTTTTGTGTAGTCTTCCATACACCAGCAAACTTGTGAAAACCTTATTGTATAACTTCATCAGACAGGAAAAGCCACCTCCTCCAGGAACGCATGTATTGCCTCAGCAGTCGGATGGGGGAGGACTGCTCTATGGACTGGCATCAGGAGTAGCAAGTAAGTCTTACCAGAATTTGTCAGTTCTGTGATGTATGTAGTAGGTTTTGTCCTATTAGTCATAAGAAGTTCTGTTCACTTGACTGCTAGTACCGTTATATTGCTGGCTTGAGTGTGAAATACTGGAAATAGTTTATAGAGTATTTTTTTCATTTGGTGCACTGAGTTTTACAAGGAAGTATATGCAAATCATGAATAGATTGTTTACCTATAAGACAGCATTTTTCAAGAAGAATAAGCATGCATATTGTATGCATCCTAGCTGTGCAATATAAATACAGTTATGCTCTTGGAAACTTTTTATCACTTATGTTTTATGAGGAAATTGTTCTGTTTTAGGGGCTTTCTTGAGTAGGATTTTATATGACTAATTAGGTGTAGGTTTTTTTATTATACACACGTTTCCTTTGTTTGGTGACAAATTAGCACATTGTGAAGAGGCTTATAATAAATTCTGAAATGGCACAAGCATGAAATTTATCAGATTGGAAGCAAATTTCACTAACTGAAGAATCCGTTCCCATCATCCAGTAAAGCCTCATTTCTGCTTCACAGTGTTTTGACTTAAAAGAGACTAGAAATACCAGAGGACCTGGGTCATGTGAGGTTACGTCAGCTGAACTTGTGCTTTGTTCTGAAAGAGAAACAAAAACTACACTGGCACTTTGGCAGTCATACGGTCTGCCTGGGTGCTCTTACTTAAGAAACCATATATGGTCCACTTAATTACACAGTGCAGAGTTCAGCTGTCTGAAGGAATTTTAAATGGAACTGAGTTCCGCAGCTGAATTAGGCAGTGACATGTTCTCCACACTCTAGCCAGGGTATCAGTTTGATAGGAAAATGGAGTACTGTGTGATAATTTATGAGATGATTAGTCTCAGGAACCTCTTTGGATTGAAAGACCTCTGTTCTAGGTCATCTTCTTTTGACTTCTTTTAGTATTATAAGTTGAATTACATTTTTAATCACTCTTGACTTTGTCTCTGGTGCTGAACATGCTGCCTCGATCATCAGATCTGCAGAGGTTCATTCTCCGAGCCACCCGTCCTGTGGTCCTCATTGTTTCAGATAAGGAGGTTTTAGAGGCTTGCTTTTTTGTGGTGTCTAAAGGCAGCGCAGGAAGGGCTTTGTGTGTTCCATGGAAAGGCTTGATTAATCTGTTAGGTTTTTTTTTGGCCACACGGCATGTGGGATTTTTAGTTCCCCGACCAGGAACTGAACCCAGTTGCTTGGCAGTGGAAGTCCAGAATCCTAACCACTGGAAAACTGGGGGATTCCCAGTGTTTTCTCTTTTCAGTCATTAAACTAGTGTTAGTGTTCAAAAGCTGAGTATTTTCTAGTACTCTCCAGTATGGTTGGAGGAGATACTATAAATTCATTAACTGCTTTCTTTGAAACAATGACAATACTTCGCAGTTTTTCATAGATGTGTGTAGTTCTTGAATTTTCTTGCAGTTATGTGTCATCATAAAGAAGTCCAGTATGGTATGTAATGTCATCTGTACTGCGTGCCAAAAGAATTTTTAATTTCAGATATACTCTGTGTATTAGAAGGAGATTGCCAGTTTGTCTCCCAAATGTCTATCAAAGTTGGAATAGATAATCTCTTAAGACTATTTCCACATAATTTTGAATGGTTCTCTGATCTTTTCCCCTAGCATTAAGAAGTTTAGTATTCAGCTAAGGGCATTAAAATAGACTTAGGATTTTTGTGTGCCTGTAGTGATAAGGCATTTTTCATAGCTTCTTAAGTCTTCATAAAACTATTCATGTAAAAGTATAAGTGATGGAGTAATTTATTATTTTACAGTATGTGGCCCAAAAGATTATTAAAAAAAAAAAAAAAAACAACCAAAGGATATTTTTCTTCTAAAAAGCACATTTATGTATTTTGTGCAAAAAAGAAAGTGTTAATGAGAGGGAGGTTCAAAAGAGAGGGGATATATGTATACCTTTGACTGATTCATGCTGAAGTTTAACAGAAAACAACAACATTCTGTAAAGCAAATATCCTTTGATAAAAAAATAAAAAAAAAGAACGGTCATAGCCATGTAATTTTGAATTAAGTTACATTCCATGTAAGTCAATCAAGTTGACAAAGGAAATAAAAATTTGTTTTTAATTGAAGGATAATTGCTTTACAGTATTGCATTGGTTTCTACCAAACATCAACATAAATCAGCCATTGCGTTACCCTTGTCCCCTCCCACCTGAACATCCCTCCCGCCTCCCTCCCCAACCCATTGCTCTAGGTTGTTACCAGATCCTGGTTTGAGTTACCTGAGTCATGCAGCAAATTCTCATTGGCTTCCTATTTTACATTTGGTAATGTATGTTCCCACGTTACTCTCTTCATACCTCCCACCCTCTCCCTCCCCTCCAGGCTGTGTCTGTAAGTCTGTTCTCAATGTCTGTGTCTTCATTGCTGCTCTGCAAATAGATTCATCAGTACCTACCATCCTTCTAAATTCTAAATCTAAATAGTATATGATATTTGTATTTCTCTTTCTGACTTATTTTACTCTGTATAATAGCTCTAGGTTCATCCACCTCATTAGGACTGACTCAAATGCATTCCTTTTTATGGCTGAGTAATATTCCATTGTATATATGTACCACAGCTTTTTTATCCATTCCTCTATCAGTGGACATCTGGGTTGCTTCCATGTCTTAGCTATTAGAAATAGAGCTGCATTAGGGAACATGGGTCTTTTTCACTTTTGGTTTCCTCAGGATACATGCCTAGTAGTGGGATCGCTGGGTCTTATGGTTGTTTTATTCCTAGTTTTTAAAGAAATCTTCATACTGTTCTCCATAGTGGCTGTACCAGTTTACGTTCCTACCAACAGTGCAGGAGGGTTCTCTTTTCTCCACACCCTCTCCAGCATTTATTGTTTGTAAACTTTTTTATGATGACCATTTTGACTGGTGTAAGATGATACCTCATTGTGATTTTGATTTTCATTTCTCTAATAATGAGTTGAAGTTGAGCATCTTTTCACGTGTTTGTTAGCCATCTGTATGTCTTTGGAGAAATGTCTGTTTAGGTCTTTCATCCACATTTTGCTTGAGTTGTTTTTTTTTCTGGTATTCATTTATATGAGCTGCTTTTGAAATTAACCCTTTGTCAGTTGTTTCATTTGCTATTATTTTTTTCCCATTCTGAGGGTTATTTTTTTTATTTATAGTTTCCTTTGCTGTGCAAAATCTTTTAAGTTTAATTAGGTCCCATTTGTTTATTTTTGTTTTTATTTCCATTACTCTAGGAGGTAGGTCATAGAGGATCTTGCTGTGATTTATGTCACAGAGTGTTTTGCCTATGTTTTCCTCTTAAGAGTTGGCAAAGGAAATTTGACCTTAGTTGTGTTATCTTTTGGTTTGATGGTCTTTTGGTTGGTAGTTAAGGAATTTTCTTTAATATTAGCTTGAGAAAGATACGATTTGGAAGGTCCACACCAAAAAAAAAAAAAAGATTCTAAAGCCAAATGTAAATTGTAAACCCTTTTGGATTATATTCATTTTCTTTGGGATTAAATTTTTCCTGGATTTAGAAAGCATTTCCTTTCATAGCAGGATATGTATAGTATGGTTTGCTTAAATTATTTCCTTTGAATTAGGGTGCCTTCTTTGAAAGAACACAACAGTTTTCGACAGTGAAGTTTTTGTTGTAACTGGAAAGGAAGAAGAGACTCTTTTTGTTAGAACTGGAGTACAGAGGAGCAGTGAGCCATACATCTGGACCTTCAAAGAGTTCGGCAGGGCCCCCTCCAGTTTATTCTCACTTTTTCCAGATTTATATTTGGTTTTTGCCCAGACTTTAGCAGAAACTCTGCTGCTTCTTACATCCCTGACTTTTTTTTCCTTTTTTATACTTTTGCTTGGGTCATCTTTCTAACCTAGAATCCTACTTCCTCCTCTCTCTGATGTTAATTTTTCTGACCCTCCATCCCTTAAGATCCGTCTTAAGTACCACCTTCTCCACAAAAGACTTCCTTTCCTACCTCGAAGCTAGATGTGGTTTTTTCCTGAGGCATTTAACACTCTGCTTTGTCTTATGATCACTAGGTTCAAGTCTCATTCTCCCTCCATTGGTTCTGCATACAATAAAACTTCACAGTTTACAGAGCAACTTTTATGTATCTAACTTTATTCTCATAGCAACCTTGTGAAATAAATGGTTTTACTTTTTTAATATAGTTGGTAAAGAGCTGTTCCTAGATATTAAATTATTTGTCTAAGATCACATAGCCAAGAGTCATGTTGGTTTGCACTTTAGCTCTGTTCCTTTGAATCTTGACTTGTGCTGTCTGGTCCCCCCCCCCCCTTTTTTTTTTCCATTTTTTTCTATTTAAAAAAATTTGAATTGAAGTATAGTTGATTTGGGGCTTCCCTGGTAGCTCAGCTAGTAAAGAATCTGCCTGCAATGCAAGAGACCCTGGTGTGATTTCTGGGTTGGAAAGATATCCTGGAGAAAGGGATAAGCTACCCACTGCATTGTTCTTGGGCTTGCTTGTTGGCTTAGATGGTACAGAATCTGCCTGCAGTGTGAGAGACCAGGGTTCGATCCCTGGATTGGGAATATCCCCTGGAGGAGGGCATGGCAACCCACTCCAGTTTCTTGCCTGGAGAATCGCTTGGACAGAGGAGCTGGCGGGCCGCAGTCCATGGGATGGCAAAGAGTAGGACACGACTGAGCGACTAAGCACATACCCACTCTTTTTTAGATTCTATTCCTGTATAGGTCCTTACTGTTTGGTCTTTCACTGTCACCACTTGAGTCCTGAGTGTATAAGCTGCTTCTTGACTTATATGAGGGTGTTCACTGCAGCAGAGCACCTTATATTTGTGGACTGTCAGTAAATACTTGTATGTAATTAAATACCAAAAGCTAATACTTATCTGCCTCAGGATGGGAAGCTGAATGTGGCTCAGATCATGAACTCCTTATTGCAAAATTCAGACTTACATTTGAAGAAAGTATGGAAAACCACTAGACTATTCAGGTATGACCTAAATCAAATCCTTTACAATTATATAGTGAAAGTAAGAAATAGATTTAAGGGATTAGATCTGAGAGTGCCTAAAGAACTGTGGATGGAGGTTCGTTACATTGTACAGGAGACGGGGAGCAAGACCATCCCCAAGAAAAAGAAATGCAGAAAAGCAAAACAAAATGGCTGTCTGAGGAGGCCCTGCAAATAGCTGTGAAAAGAAGAGAAGCCAAAAGCAAAGGAGTAAAGGAGAGATATTCCCATTTGAATGCAGAGTTCCAAAGAATAGCAAGGAGAGATAAGAAAGCCTTCCTCAGTGATCAGTGCAATGAAATAGAGGTAAACAATAGAATGGGAAAGACTAGATATCTCTTCAAGAATATTAGAGATACCAAGGGAACATTTCATGCAAAGATGAGTTCAATAAAGGACAGAAATGGTATGGACCTAACAGAATCAGAAGATACTAAGAAGAGGTGGCAAAAGTACACAGAAGAACTGTGCAAAAAAGATCTTCACGACCCAGATAATCACGATGGTGTGGTCACTCACACTCACCTAGAGCCAGACATCCTAGAATGTGAAGTCAAGTGAGCCTTAGGAAGCATCACTACAAACAAAGCTAGCGGAGGTGATGGAATTCTAGTTGAGCTATTTCAAATCCTAATAGATGATGCTGTGAAAGTGCTGCACTCAATATGCCAGCAAATTTGGAAAACTCAGCAGTGGCCACAGGACTGGAAAAGGTCAGTTTTCATTCCAGTTCCTAAGAGAGGCAATGCCAAAGAATGCTCAGACTACTGCACAATTGCACTCATCTCACATGCTAGCAAAGTAATGCTTAAAATTCTCCAAGCCAAGCTTCAGCAATATGTGAACCGTGAACTTCCAGATGTTCAAGCTGGTTTTAGAAAAGGCAGAGGAACCAGAGATCAAATTGCCAATATCCACCAGATCATCGAAAAAGCAAGAGAGTTCCAGAAAAACATCAATTTCTGCTTTCTTGACTATGCCAAAGCCTTTGACTGTGTGGACTACCACAAACTGGAAAATTCTGAAAGAGATGGGAATACCACACCATCCAACCAGCCTCTTGAGCAATCTGTATGCAGATCAAGAAGCAACAGTTAGAACTAGAACATGGAACAACAGACTGGTTCCAAATAGGAGAAGGAGTCCATCAAGGCTGTGTATTATCACCGTGCTTATTTAACTTATATGCAAAGTACATCATGAGAAATGCTGGGCTGGATGAAGCACAGGCTGGAATCAAGATTGCCGGGAGAAATATCAATAACCTCAGATATGCAGATGATACCACCCTTATGGCAGAAAGTGAAGAAGAACTAAAGAGCCTCTTGATGAAAGTGAAAGAGGAGAGTGATAAAGTTGGCTTAAAGCTCAACATTCAGAAAACAAACATCATGGCATCCGGTCCCATCCCTTCATGGCAAATAGTTGGTGAAACAGTGGAAACAATGGCAGACTTTATTTTGGGGGACCCCAAAATCACTGCAGATGGTGTATATATATATATATATATAGATATATATAGATATATCTAATCATTCCAAAAATAAACTCCCCAAATTATCAGTATATACCTTTAACCAGACTGATTTATTGTTAACATTTTTATCTGATTTATTTTGTATTTGTGTTTCTCTCCAACCTCCATTCTACACACACATACACACAAGTTTTTTTCTTTTAACAATTAGAAGATAAATTGTATGCATCATGGCCCTTTACCCCTAAATACTTGAATGTGTATTTTTTAAAAGGGGATGTCTCTATTTTTATAAACTGAAAAAAAATTGAAGTATAGTTATTTTATAGTGTTGTTAGTTTCAAATGTACAGCAAAATGATTCAGTCATTCATACATATACATATATAGACTTCACAACGTATTAAAAGATAATTGAGTATAGTTTTGTGTGCGCTACGTAACAGCAGGTTCTTGTTTTTTACCAATTTACATACAGTCAGTATGTGTTAACCCCAAACTAATTTATCTCCCCATCCCCTTTGGTAGCCATAAGTTTGTTTTCTGTATCTGTGAGTCTGTTTTTGCTTTGTAAATAAGTTCTTTTGTATCATTTTTTTTTTGTTTGTTTAGATTGCACAGATAAGCTATACCATATGATATTTGTCTTTTTCTGTCTCACTTCACTTAGTGTGGTAATCTCTAGGTCCATTCATGTTGCTGGAAATGGTATCATTTCATTCTTTTTTTTTAATGGCTGAGTAATGCTCTGTTTTGTGTTTGTGTATGTATATATATATGAAAGTGAAAGTGTTAGTCGTTCAGTCACGTCCAACTCTTTGTGACCCCATGGACTATAGCCTGCCAGGCTCCTCTGTCCGTGGAATTCACCAGGCAAGAATACTGGAGTGAGTAGGTAATCCCTTCTCCAGGAGATCTTCTTGACCCAGGGATTGAACCTGGGTCTCCTGCATCGCTGGCAGATTATTTATTGTTTGAGCCACCAGGGTAGCGTGTGTGTGTGTGTGTGTGTGTGTGTGTGTGTGTGTGTGTGTGTAGACCAAATCTTCTTTATCCACTTATCTGTGGATACTTAGGTTGCTTCCATGTCTTGACTTTGGTAAACAGCGCCACTTTGAACATTGGGGTGTGTGTATCTTATGATACTGTGAATTAGAACTTTTGCTTTGATAGATACAAAGCCCAGGAGTGGAATGCAGGATCTTATAGTAGCTCTATTTTTAGTTTTCTATGGAACCTCCATACTATTTGCCATAGTGGCTATACCAGTTTGCGTTCACACCAGCAGTGTAGGAGGTTCTTTTTTCTGTATACCCTCTCCAGAATTTGTTTGTAGACTTTTTGGTGAAGGCTGTTGTGACTGGTTTGAGTTGATGATTCATTGTAGTTTTGCTTTACATTTCTGTAATAATTAGTGGTGTTGAGCATCTGTTCTGCCTGTTGGTCATCTGCATGTCTTCTTTGGAGAAATGTCTGTTTAGTTCTTCTGCTTGTTTTTTGATTGGGTTTTTATTGTTTTTTTATTAATTTTTTTAGTTATATAAGCTGTTTGTATATTGTGGAAGTTAAGTCCTTGTCAGTCACATTGTTTGCTAATATTTTCTTCCAGTCTTTTGTTTTGTTTATGCTTTCCTTTGCTCTGCAAAACGTGTAAATTTGATTAGATCTCATTGGTTTATTTTTACTTTTATTTCTTTTGCTTTGGGAGACTGACCAAAGAAAACATTGGTAAGATTTATGTCAGAGAACATTTTGCCTATGTTTTCTTCTAGGAGTTTTATGGTGTGTTGGATTATATTTAAGTCTTTAAGCCATTTTGGGTTTATTTTTATATATGATCTGAGGGAGTGTTCTGACTTCACTGATTTACATGTGACTGTCCAGCTTTCCAGCATCACTTGCTGAAGAGACTGTCTTTTTTCCATTTTATATTCTTGCCTCCTTCATCAAAGATTAATTGACTATAGGTGTGTGGGTTTATTTCTGGGCTCTCATTCATATTTTTGTTTCTGTGCCAGTACCATGCTGTATTGATTACTGTAGCTTTGTAGTGTTATCTGAAGTCTGAATGTGTTACGCCTCCAGCTTTGTTCTTTTCCTCAGGATTGCTTTGGCAATTCTGGGTCTTTTGTGGTTCCGCATAAATTTTAGGGTTATTTCCTCCAGTTCTGTGAAAGATGTCATGGGTAATTTGATAGGGATCATATTAAATCTGTAGATTGCTTTGGTTAGTACGTATGCCCTTCTTTCTGCTTAATTATTGGTCCTGAGGTCTTGGTAGTGAGTGCTTGGATGACGTTTGATTACCACTAGTAAGTTTATTGCAGTTAATGAGAGTAATGAAAATTAACTTCTATAAATCTTGTTCTTTTTTTGTCTTTTTATTTTTTAAATTACTTAAGTTTCATAACACATTTACAGGAGACTTGGAAAATACAGAACAAAGTTACATATAGTTCCACTCTATATTACAATTATTTTTAGTAGATAAGTTAAGGTTTTTAATTGGAGTTTTAGTATCAAACTCCTAAAAGTTAATACAATAAATATACAGAAAAGTATAAGAATATAGTAGATCTGAAAAGCACCTGGCTCAGATGCTAAAGAATCTGCTTGCAATGTAGCAGACCTAGGTTTCATCCCTGGGTCAGGAAGATCCTCTGGAGAAGGAAATGACTATCCACTCCAGTATTCTTGCCTGGAGAATTTTATGGACAGATGAGCCTGGTAGACTGCAGTCCATGGGGTCACAAAGAGTCGGACACCCCAGAGCGAGTAATACACACAAATAAAATTTTCACACAGCAGTAGGATACAAATTCTATTTAAGTTCCCATAGATTATAAACTAGGAGACACTGGATCATATCCAGGGACATAGACAAGATGCAAAAGTCTCATGGTCTAAAGGTATTGAAATCATACAAGAGTCTGTTCTCTTATCACTGTGGAATTACGTTAGAAATCAATATCAAAAGATATTTGAAAGTAACCCACATATTTTTAAGTGCAGTGACATTTACCAGGAGAGATCTTTGACTTAGCCATTGAAAACCTCAATAAGGTTAGAAAACTGAAAAAAACAAGTTTTGTTCTTTGTTTAAAAAAGTAATTTTCATGTATGTGTCAAATGTGATTTATTTCTTTTACTGGAAGAGGTCAGAGTGAATTATATATTAATATGTTACTTTATCTGATAATATCTATAGTACATGCTAGCTTTTATTCATAGTTTTGGAGTACAAAATTACACACTGGTCCCTTTCCAGTGCCTGAATTTGTTCTGCTGGGAGCCCATCATGGCAGATAATTGAGTCAATACTATTAAATACTGGGGAATGTGTTGCTTTGAGGCAGCTCTAATGGGTTTAACTGACCCTCTCCTTTTGTATTACCTTGCTTTCTCTTCTTGCTATCTTTAGTTGATGAGGTCTAGTTTATTAGGATTGTTTAAGTCTAACAATACGGTACTACAGCATGAAATCAGTTGGAACTCCAAATTCCCTGATTCTGGACACTGTATTTTCTTATTCATCTAGAGTAACTGCCCATTAAGTGTTTTGGCAGATAGCATTCAGTTGTTAATGGCTTTATTATTAATTTTATTATCCAAGTATTTTCCATATGTAACTTTTATGTCCTACTCCCCTTCAGGTTTTATATATACAGGTACAGACCTTTCAGTGTATCTGTCTCAGTATAATTTTGCTAGTGTAATGTCATCCATAGCTCTAGTCAATGCATAAGATTTACTCTAATTGGAGCCCTAAATTGTCATTAGACAAATATTAATATTTTGGGGCTTCTTGCTTTATTCAGAGTTAGGTGCTAGACATCATATTGAGAGGATCGATACATTCTAATTCCAGTGTGGAAAACAGCGTGTTTATGTAGGTGGCACGTGTAAAATAACAGTATTAATACAACTAGGGATTTTGTGACTGTTCTACACAGACAAGATTTCCTGGGTTCCCAGTGAGGATTTGCTGTGAGGGTCGTAAGTAGTGTGGTTTTCCCAGAGAGCAGACTTTTCGAGTTAAAGTGGATTCCTACAGTTTCCTCTGACTTTTAGGACTGACGCACAAGGATCTTCATGAACCTGGAACTTGTAGTTCAATGGGAGGAAGTGCTGAGTGAGCCTTTTGTGAGTTCAAATGAGGCCCCCTTTCCTCCTCTGTCTCCTCTGTTTGGGTTGCACCACAGAGACCTCTCAGTTGCTCTTTCTCTTCTCTCATTCCTGAAAGTCCTTGTGGATGAGGGTGTATTTCCAGAGTTTGAAATGGAGAATCGGGTTATTTGGGATGGAGCCCCAGCTTAGCATGGTCCTTAGACAAGTTCTTTAACTCGTTGTATCTCATTATTCTAGTTATAAAGCTGAAAAATAGGGTTTTTGTATTAGGTTATTGTTATTGTGAAGAGTGAGTGAAATACTGTATATAAAACCAATTTTAAAACTATACAACCTCCCTACTTAGGTAAATGACTCTTGTTATGTGTACTGAAACTCTGCAGTTTCAGTACTCTGCTAATCAAAATCAAAATAATTTAAAAGAATATATACTAAACAGATGACATAAGTGACCGAAAAGTCTCTTAACAAATTTATATAAGACAATTAAAAAATGAGAGACTATTTTATCTTTTTCATCTGCTCAAGCTTTAAAATTTAGGTAAAAAATGTTTTGAAATACTGACCAAACTGAATATACCAGTCAGATTTTTGCTCATTCTCCAACTCACTTTTCATTTTATGTGGTGCAAAATTTGGCTTATGATAGTCAGAAAGGAAAATCTGATTGTTAAATAGATATTGCCCACAAGAGATTTCTCCTTGCTTCCTAAATGAACTTGCCTTGACAACAGTCACTATGGTACTATTTCTTACTCATTAGTTTTTCATAAGATTATGTTTTCTTTTTAATATTTTGTTTATAAACTTAGCTAGAAATTTTAGTAAAGAAAAAATGCTGACCCACCCTGAATTGTAATAAATACTTTAAATGTTCAATTAGTCCAAGATATATTAGTTAGTTGGCAAGACAGTTGATTCTTGATGCTTACTTTAATCTGTAAGCAAAGCACCTTACACTGTTAGAGATGTTTTACAAAACATATGAATGAAGATTTCTACCTGTGTGACTTGTCATGTGATGGAGCAGTGTTTATGGTGGTAACATTCTGTCAGATCATCAACTCAATGGACATGGGTTTGAGCAAGTGCTGGGAGTTGGTAATGGACAGGGAAGCCTGGTGTGCTGTAGTCCATGGGGTCGCAGAGAGTTGGGCATGACTGAGTGACTGAACTGACTGACAGCTATAACAGAATGCCATAGACTGCATGGCTTGAACAGAAGATATTTATTTCTCAACAGTTTTAGAGGCTGGAAAGTCTAAGATCAAGGTCCTGTCTGATTTGGTTCTTGGGGAAGGCTCTTTTCTTGACTGGTTGCACAGTGTCTTCACATGGTGTTTCTTCACTGCTGTCTCTTCTTCCTCATACAAGGTCACAAATACAATCCTGGGGGCTCCACCCTCATGACCTCAGCTAAACCTAATCACTTTCCAAAAGCCCCACCTCCTATTATCTCCATATTTGGGTTAGGGCTCAACAGATGAATTTGGTGGGGAGGACTCAAACATTCAGTCAGTAGTAGGTATTAAGTAGGTCATGCTGGTATTCTCCTCACTGAAATTCTCAGTTCTGGAGGCTGCTAGTCCCTTATGTTTTTTGATATCTAAGATACCTTTTAGCACTAGTCATTCTTTATTTCAAACCACAACCTGTTTAGTGGTGGTGCTGAGGGTTGTGGCCAAAGTAGATCACCCGCAGCCCATTCAAACCTCACTAATATGTTTAAAAAAACAGACAAAAACAGAAGAAGAGGCATTCCAGAATGCATAAGGAGACCTTCCGATAATAATCCTGTAATTGAAACAAATTATTTTCTTTTCTGATTTTGGAGGCCACCCCTTATTATTGTCCTTTGGAGGGATTTTGGCTCTATATTTTGATAATTTGGTATCATGGAAGAAACACAAGTATCAGTCTGGCTGTTGGTAGTAGACCTAGAACTGAATGCCAGTCTTGGTATTTACTAACTAGATGTTCTTGGGCAGTTTAACCTATCAGTGACTCAAATTCTTCAAGGTAAAATGAGGATAACTCTTTCCTTTGTAGGGCCTCTGGGGTCATCAGATGAGCCAATGTGTAGGCAAGAGCCTGTAACCCAGTAGGTACACAATAAATGGTCACTATTAGTAGCAAGTGTTATGTAGTTATATTTGAAAGATAACTTCTGTTTAGAAAAAATTCAGTGACGTTTTAATGACTTACTAAGATTTTTAATGTAAATTTTGAAAATATCTGTTATTTGGTATATACACTTATAATAGAAACTTGAGATAGTCACTGAAAGAGGTTGAAAGTTTATATTGTGAGAAGGAAAAATAAGTTATAACATTTATTGTTTTTCTTTTGATTCTATCCTTCTTTGATCTCGTCTTTTAATATATTTTCAGGCTTCTAAGTAGCCTCTAATACCTAAAAAAAGGATGAAGCAAAGGAAGAGTTGACTTTGAAATTTCTTGTGTATTTTTTCATTATAAGAGAAAGCTGTGATGTGATTATAACTGAGTATTTAATGTTTTAAAGAGCCAAGCCTAATTAAATGTGTTCTGCCAAACTGTGCTTTCCATCATAAGTACTGAGGTTTTACACAATAACTTCTGATATATGGCTTTTCCATTTGAATGAGCCATCAAAAATGTTTTTTTTTCCTTTGCTTGCTGTGCTGGCTGTCCCAGCCAAACTATAATGCCAAAATAGTGATTATTTGTTTAGGCAAATGCTATACTAGAAATTAATAGAGATTTGAAGATTAAGATTCATTTCCCTCAATTGTTATTGAAAAAAAGTTACTGAATTCATTATGATAGGTATGGTGTGTAGTAGTTGTAATTTATTTCATGTGACGGTTGTTTTTCTCTTCAGTTTTGGCTTCTTCTGGGCTGACTCATTGAGAGAAAGAAAAACTACAGTAAGAGAAAAAGTATGTGACACTCAGAAACAGGCATAGTTGTGAAAACGTTTCTAATTAAAGCACTTTGAACTTTCAAAAAAGAAAGTGGTTTATAAATAATAATTACATTCTTGATTCATTTTTATTTGGAATGATCTGATAGATCTTTATATACCAGGTGAAAGAGTGACTTTTTCTTTCCACTTGTTTATTTTCAAGACTGAACTCATTTTGTGGCTTATAAAACAGTTAATTTCAGATTCTGTTTCCTTCTAATGGTTCCCTTGCAGGGCTACAGTGAACATTTAGATTAGTATCTGCAACCCAAACATCATATTTTGTTGTAGAGTCATAATATAAGTTACTTTACTTTTAATTGCTCTCTGAAAAAAGTATTATTTTAGGGACTTCTTTGGTGGTCCATTGGTTAAGAATCTGCCTGCCAGTTCAGGGGACACAGGTTCAATCTCTGGTCTGAAAAGATTCCACATGATGTGGGGCAGCTAAGCCCCTGCACCACAACTACTGAGCCTGCACCCTTAAACAGAAAGTAGCCCCCACTTGCTGCAAGTAAAAGAGCTGTTCTGCAGCAATGAAGACCCAGCACAGCCAATAAATTAATAAATAAGTAAAAATTTTAAAGTATTATTTCAGATTTTAGAGTTTTAAAAAATGTTTATTAAATGATATTCATTGAAAATGTCAAAATAATAGTATTGACTTGTTATCTTTATCCTTGTAATTTGCTGGAAATCACTCGTAAACCAATTTCCAGAAATGGCATTGGAAAGTCAGTATGCCAGCCCTCTGTTCACATTTTCTTCTTAACTGATTTGAAGGGAGGACTGAAGCTTCTTTTATGCCACAGATAGTTTGGGAATCAGTTCATTCATATTCACCAGGAAGAAACCAGAATAATGCAATCAATTTCAAATGAAATCTTAGGAATACATTTCTAAGACTTGCTGTAAGTGTTACTTATTTGACATCAGTGATTTAATCTGTTTTTGAGACTCTGCTAACATAATTTATTTTATTGTGGAATTTAACGTATTAAAGATATTTTAAACATAAGAATACTAAAGTAATAGAATTCTAATTTTGGGGAATGTAAATCTTACTTGAAAAATGAAGCAATTAGAGCAGATTTGCTTTACAACTGTTAAATTCTATCACAGTCAAGGAGTCCAACTTTCATTAAACAGCTGCTTTAAAATTTACGTTGATTTCAGCGTGGACATTTGGAGTAAATAAAAGATTAGATTTATTCAAGATTACTTGCTGAGAAAATTTGTCAGTGGTAGTAAAAACCCTCATAAATTATAGTTTGTATAGTTTTGAGACCATTTTTACATGAATAAATAATAATATAAAGTCTAGAGTTAGGATTCAAAGACTTCCCATGTAAAATGTTTCTGCACCTTACTTTGAAATGCATAAATAAAATAAGCTACATTGATGGGGAATATGGGTTTGCATAAGTGGATAGGGGTGTTATCTTAAATAAAGCAAAATGTTGTTGTAAAATCTCGATGGTTAGTAGATAGATTTTCACTATATAATTCTTTCAGTTTTTCTGGATGTTTGACCATCTTTATAATGTTGGGGAAAAAGTAGAATCACTGTGATGATGGATTAGTGTTATAAATTTCAGTTTGTCCGTTAAAAAGTTATCTCTTAACTTCTAGTCCTTCCAGAATTTCTACCTAAGTTTTTAAAGAATATGGGGGTCTGGCCAGACCTGGACTCACACTCTCACTGCCAACTAATTAGCTCTATAACCTTGTGACAGTTTTGTATCTTCTCCAAGTCTTTTCCCATTTGTAAAAATGGAATCATGGTTCCTTTTAGGATTATGACAAATGCCTCTTCATTTTTCTCTTGTACTTTGTCAGACTGTGATCATTGAAGACCCATTAAGTTCAGTTGGATGCAGTGGTGGAGAGAGAGAGAGGGAGGTACCATTTATCGTGTTGGCCAGCAGCCTCCAGAATCAATTCTGCAAGGCCATGGGGGTCCCATACTTGACAGAGGCTAGACAAAAGAAAGGAGGGGGAGAGCAGCGGCTAACCATCCTCACCAGATCGTGGATAGTTTTTGGCATCAGATAGGTCTGATCTGGAAACCGGACTCTGGCTTCTGTTGGTTTTGTTATTTTATTTGACTTCTCTGAGTCCTAATTTTCTGGTTTTAAAAGTGAAACTTAGGACTTCCCTGATGGCGGTAAAGAATCTCCCTGCCAATGCAGGAGACACAGGTTCTTGTCCCTCATTAGGGAAGATCCCACATGCTGTGGAGCAACTAAACCCACGTGCTACAGCTACTGAGCCTGTGCTCTAGAGCCCAGAAGCCACAACTGCTGAAGCCCCCGCACCCTAGAGCCTGTGCTCCACAACAAGAGAAGTCACCGCAGTGAGAAGCCCATGCACTGCAACGAAGAGTAGGCCCCCACTCGCCACAACTAGAGAAGAGCCTGTGCAGCAAGGAAGACCCAGCACAGCCAGAAATAAAAAAATAAAAAAACAATTTTTTAAAGTAGGACTTAGAATATCTTTGCTTGTGGGCTTTTGTTACATATAAATAACATAGGACAAGTAGTGCATATATGTCTGGAACATGGTGAATACTAATAATAAATACTAGCTATCGTTTGCCTGTCTCATCTTCCCCCAGCCGCACCTGTGTCAATTTCTCTAGTTTTCCAAACACGTTCCATGTTTTATCTTACATGTTTCATGTTCCTTTAGCCTTTTCACTTAGAAAATTAAGAAAATTCTCCCCCTCTTTTTTAGGTTATAAAAAGGGAAGAGAATCACAGAGCCAGGATCTTAGCATCCTTAACTGTAACTTCAAGATCGAAAGCCTTGCTAGTTAGCAGTACCATTTTTCAGGCCATTTGAGTGGTACAAGGTGAAAGTCACCAAGTCATGTCTGACTCTTTGCAACCCCATGAAATTCTGTCTGAAATTCTGTAGACCAGAATGCTGGCGTGGGTACCCTTTCCCTTCTCCAGGGGATCTTCCCAACTCAGGGATCGAACCCAAGTCTCCTGCATCGCAGGCAGATTCTTCACCAGCTGAGCCACAAGGGAAGCCCAAGTGGTGCAAAAGCAAGCCAAATTGGAGCTGATTTTGCAATTAAACATGTCACAAGTTGATAAGCCATGTATTTTCATAGTCTGAGATGTATTCTCTATGGCTTCTGATGCTATGGATTAAGGGTAAATGTTGACAAATGTTCAACTTGTCTTTTCAGAACTCATTCTAATAATACTTCCTGTGCCTCTTTGAAGTTAGTCATTTTCTAACCCTCAGTTTATTTTAGAAAGTGTACACAGATGAACAGATATTAGCTTTAAGAAAGGAGGTTCTATTTCAGTAATTATTCCAAAGCATAAAGTGTTCCACAGATATTTCTAAAAGTAAAAGTAGTTTTGCCAAGAACTGTCTGCCGGTCCAGGGGTTAATACTCGGCGCTTTCACTGCTTTGGCTGCTCACCCCTCCTCCCCGCAACTCGGTGTCTCCTGTTGCAGCTCTAACTGAAGCCAACAGGCAGAGAAGTTTGGAAAGTAGTGTTTGTAGGTTTCTAGCCCCCTGCATTACAGTCGTAGATGGGGAGTGTGTGTGGAAGTGAGAGCGGACAGATACTGGATGTCCAGATCTGTGATACTTATTTTACAGAGGTTATGTAATTTCATCAAGTCACACAGTTCGTAGATATCGTGTGTGGCGCTCTTTCTCCACACTGTGTGCTCTGTGAATGTGAGGAACATATGTGTGTTCATCATCTTAAACATTATGGCACAGGGGCACTTGAAGTTATGAAAATTTCAAAAAAATAAGTTTAGCTATAATTCTACCACTATAATGAGTCAGTTATTTCCATTTTTTCATTCTTTTCCTAGTCCTTGTCCTTGTATATAGGTATATATTTATACATATAACAAATTAGATACTAAAGTAGGTATTTAAAATATGCAAATAATATTAAGTTTATCTCATCATTAGGGTTATGAAAATAAAATAGCACATTACTATATACTTGAAAAGTTTGAGTCCTAATAAAGAAAGGTGCAGTTTAAATTCAAGCTGTTACTTTTATTAATTTCATTTCCTGATTTGGTCAAATCAGGAGAGCAGGCAAATTTTTGCTGTAAAGCAGCTAAAATTACTTCCTTCTTTTGGCTGTGTGATTAATAGCACATATTTTGAGGTATCCTGTTGCTAGTATCCAAAGGGAAGATGTCATGGTACCAGTACTTCTGCCAGTTCTCATGTTGCTAATGAAGCTCACTGGTTTATTTGGGCACAGTTTCCCTGAGTGAAGGTAAAGAAAGGACTCAAAAGACAGGGTACCTAAAGCCAATTAGCTGTTCCATCATCTTAAGTAGGAGAAATATATTTTGGGGACATTGCACAGGATATATTCAAATATGGCATAATGATGACTGCTGATTGGTTCTCCTCCCATTTTTATCTGCCTACATGGATGCCAAGAATAGGTCATATTTCTCAGTCCTCTTTGAAACCATATATGTATGGTCTGTAGTTCGGCCAAGGAAATGTAAGGAGATAGAGTTCTTAAAGGAGGTATGTGTCACCATCTCTATCTGCTGACTTGAATAAAAATGTAATGGCTGGAGCTGGATTAGCCACATTGTATCATGAGTAAGTTTAGAAGTGGAGATAGTACACAGTGGAACAACAGGAGAGAAGGAACCGGCTCTGGAATATCATGGAGTAGTGTGCAAGCTCTGCTACACCTACTTTGGGACTTCTGTTGAGGCCAGAATTAATATAGGTCTGTTACTTGTAACTTACCCTAATCCTGACTTATGCTTGGTTGACAGTGTATGGTGTATAAGACAAGGTGATGTAATAAACTGGCTTTCTAGGACAGATTATTTGTAGGAGTTATCAGAATAATCTCGCAGAGACCAGAAAAGTGTGATGAGGTAGAACCTAGTACTTCTCCCTCTCTGCATACCAGTTTTATCCTCAGTTCCCCAGCATTTTTGTTACACGCTTCACAAAATACAACATTTAAGTTCAGAGTAAAAGAAACAACAAAACAGTGAATTATGTAAGTAATCTTTTTTTATTGTTGAATTTTCAACCATAGTAATTTATGCATTATTGAGAAAACCGTTAGAGCCATTAGCAGTGCTTTTTCAGGCAGCCCATAACAGCTGAGGCAAATGAGTAATAACCTTAAAGAACCAGGAGTTTGTCAGAAACCACTTGACAATGTTCAGGTTTCATGTTTTATAAATTAGTGTACATTTAAGTTCTACTTGAGTAATCATATTCATGTTTGTTTTATTACTGTTAAGATGGAATTACATGACAGTCCAATGACTTTAATTAACTTTCTAAATATCTTAGTGTAAAGTTAATGGTCCAGGAAAAAGTATCATGTTTGTTTTCTGACCTTGCTTATTTCTGGCACATCATGGATTATCTCCAGAAAGTTTAGCCTTCGTGTGTATGGTTAATAACATGTGTATGGTTCAGGCCTAGTGGCATGTCTTCACTGACTGGATTTTTCCTTTCTCTCTTCTGTCAGTTGTGTGGTACATTGTAAAAAAGCCTGAAACTTGGATTTGAGTCTGCCAGTTTTGCTACTTTAGGGAGTGATGGAGAGTGTTGAACTTCTGCTTTCTGGTAGCTCTTGTGATCTGCTGTTTCATTGTGTTAGTTTTCTGTCTCTGCTGTTCTTTTTGGGGGGCTGCACTGCATGGTTTGTGAGATCTTAGTGCTCTGACCAGGGATTGAACTTGGGCCCTGGTAGTGCAAGTCCAGAGTACTAACCATGGAACCGCTAGGGAATTCCCTCTGTTGCTCTTTTTACTTCTGATAGTTCTGTCATGTCTTCGTAGTCTTCATATCTCTCAATCTCTCTTAGAGTTTCATTTGTCTCTCTCAATTCTGAGAAATTTATTCACATTTATCTTCCAGTTCACTCATTCTCTTTCCAATTGTCTCATCTGTGAGATCCTTTCACTGAAGTTTTCTGCTGTTCGAAATATAACATAGGTGCAGTAACCTTTATGCAGATTTAAGTGAGAGGTTGGTTAAGGAGAAGCCTTAGAATTGACTGTTGAAATCTAGTAAGATGGAACTTATTGGTTACTTTGTCAAGAATCACTTAGGTGAAAACTAATTAGGGTGGGTTGAGGGGAGAATGGGAGTCAGAGAATATGAAGAAAAACAAGGCAGCAACTGGAAGGGGACATGGATTTTAGGGAAGCTTTTTTGTTTGTTTTTGGTTGGGAAAATGGCATAGCATGTTTATATACTGTGATAGGAATGATCCATTTTGGTTCTATAAATATTACTAAATGCTTGCACTTGTAGAACTTACATTTTGGTAGAAATGGAAAAATTCTTATTCCTGAAGATAGGAGAAAGGGGTATTTCACTCCTTTACAACAGGAGTGAAGGCAGAGTATGTACACGCTGACGCAGATGTGTTTGTGGATTTTAAAATGGAAATATAGGGTAGTTCTCTGATAGACTCTATTGAGAGTCAGTGGAGCATGAAGTTTGGGGGTTGGTGTTGGAATTTTACAAAATGAGAGCTGTAGGAGAGTTAAAGAAATGGACACCAAAGAAATGTAATAGGATTGCTGGACAGAGCTGAGGGCCCACTTGAAATTCACGGGGAGGAACTTAAACGCAATTGGAATGGTTATATCATTGTTCTTCAGTTGTGTATAGCCACTTTGGAATGTGGAGTTGGTGGAGAATTGGATTGAGTCAAGGCTGGGATTCTGCTCGGCAGATACAGTGGAGGAAAGCAGGAGGGAGCTGGGAATGAGTCTGCCAGGGGGTGATCCTAGTTCTGGTCCCCCGAGTCTGAGCTAGGTTAGGAAGGAGTGAGGACATGGGGGTGGTGGTGGACAAAGACAAAGGGGTAGAGAGAGCCAGCCAGGTCAGAAATTGTTGGAATTGGATAGTAGAGGAAATGGTCTGGAAATCTGGGAGGTGGCATTCAAAGTAGAATATATGAATTCAGAATTGTGGGGTAGTACAGTCATTAGCAAAGAGAATGTGTAACTAGTGCATGACCATGGGAATGGGTAGTTGGGGTAGGTTAGAGAAAGTGAACAAGCAGATCAAGGCCTTAACGACCATATTTTTGGCTGGCTTGACCTTATGAGTATGTTGGTATTTTTATTAAAGATTTTTTTATTATGAGCCATTTTTAAGGTCTTTTTTGAATTTGTTACAGTATTGCTTCTGTTTTATGGTAGTTTTTTTTTTGGCTGCTGGGCATGTGGGATCCTAGCTCCCTGACCAGGGATCAAACCCACACCCCCAGTATTGGAAGGTGAAGTCTTAGCCACTGGACCATGAGGGGATTTTAAAATGAGGACTGGACAGTGTGGAGGGGCAGACAGGGGCTCAGCTAAGGAAAAAAGCAGGAGTGACAATGCTGTCATAGATGGCAGTAGGAAGAATTGTTGATGGGTTGCATAGTCTGATGGATGCCTCAGGGTACCTGGGATGTCGGGAGACATGGTTTGGAAGCTGTAATGCTCCTCTGTGGTACGTGGGGTGTGGGGCGAGAAAAGCACGTCAGCACTTAGCAAGGCCCCAGAGAAAGAACCGTCCTTGGGGGCACGATTCTGTTGGATCGGGGCAGAGGCCGAGCTTGAAAATACTGAGGGTTTTTTCTGATGAAACATGTGAGTTCTGGAGGTGATGGGGAGAGAGCTATGGGAAAGTCTAAAACAGTTTTAGAATTGCATTTAAAAAAAAGTGTTTTTCTTTTTTTGGCCATGCTTCGAGGCTTGTGGAATCTTAGTTCCCTGGGCAGTGAAAGTGCTGAGTCCTAACCACTGGACCACCAGAGAACTCCCTGGTTCCGTTATTTTTAAAATAGATTTTTACATGAGTCGGTTTAGTTAAACTAGACATATAATCAAGCACACTAGATCTCAGTAAGTCTCCTTATGCTGCAGAAAAGCCCACTCAGGACCCCTGGACTCTGAAATGACGAGTGACCTCTGGCGGGGTGTGAGCACCAGCGCCGGTCTCAGTAGTGTGTACTAAGCCTTCGTGTCTTCATGCTTCCTAGATGAAACACGAAGTTCTGATATTTTCTCTCCTCACCCACTCTGGAGACTACTCATGTTAGTATGTGTTTATGGACTGCTAACTGGATTGTATTGAATGTTCTAGGGATATTTCTTCAGTCTCATGAGTTCTTTCAGACCATATGATCTATAGTGTTCACTCTTATTTGTATTTGCTACCTCCAGCTTTCATTTGG
The DNA here is from genome assembly GCF_963930625.1 of Muntiacus reevesi. Lineage (NCBI taxonomy): Eukaryota > Metazoa > Chordata > Mammalia > Artiodactyla > Cervidae > Muntiacus > Muntiacus reevesi. The sequence continues at coordinate 46,679,091 of NC_089252.1, read as the reverse complement.
GGATCCTTTATGTCTTGGGAACTTTTTGGGTTTATTCATTTGGTTTTCTGTTTTTCAGAAATTTATGAAAGTCCTCTCATTTCATAGATTCTAGTCTCCTAGTCCTTTCTAATCTTTAAAGGCAGCTGTTGCTGCCTTTAAGGAATTTAAAAATTCATTTTAAAATAGTCAGAATTTTGGAAGAAATACTTCTCATCTTTCCTTGAATGTCACTTTGAACCAAAGAGTAATAGTTACTCACAGACTCTCAGTTTTAATGTCCAGAGGAGTAACAGCTGGAGACCTATATGGAAAAAATGATTGTTACTGTTGTGGGAATAAATCTATTCTATATACTTTATTATAGTCTTTTGATTTATATTTATTCCTTCACAAGTGGGAGTTGGATGCTAATGTAGGCACTCATTCTAAGATTTTACCATTCAGTTCAGTTCAGTCACTCAGTTGTGTCCGACTCTTTGCGACCCCATGGGCTGTAGCACGCCAGGCTTTCTGTCCGTCACTAACTCCTGGACGATTTTACTATTAGAAATTTATTTGTGGATTCCAAATTGATACTTTTTGGTTATTGACACTCTTTAAGTTAGTAGACTATTAATACAGTTTTTGACAAAATCTCTTGCATAATTCACACTTCAATCTTGATTTTTATTTGGAGAAAATAATTTCATACAAATGTTTTTACATTAAAGGTAAATTCAGTCTACACAAATGCACAATTAATAATTACTCATTTTCTTATTTGATGTACTATAACAAACTACATTGTCAAGGTGCAGAGAAATCAAACCACAGTGTAGAAGGGAGACACTCATCTCAAGCATCCCACAGTTGGCAGGGAAGACAGTCATGCCAGCCAAGGGTATGCAGGAGTACAGCCATGTGTAAGAGACAGGAGATGTTTGTAGTTAACAATGAAATTTATAGCCCTGATAAGAATCTGTAGTTTTCTCATGGGTAACATACAGTACTGTTGGATGTAGAACATTCAGCTGAAGGAGGAGTGAATGGTTGTATTTGGTTGAAAGGTACTTACCGTTTCTCTTCCGTCACTAACATACATATCTATATTTTATGTTTTGTTGGGGATGCCTCATTGCCAGTAGATGGAAGGGTGGCCAGGGTGTTGAGGGGTTAAAGACCATGTATCATGGAAAAATATTTTGGGAACAGGGCTTTTTTGGTTGAAAGAAACTCCTGTGAAACTATACACTGCCAGATGCTTAGAGCTGTGATACAAGGACTTGTCCTGTTTTCCTATAGGAATATTTCCCCAACTTCACCCACATCCATGAAACCACCATGACTTTGTCTTATCTGAGTACAGGTTAAATTTCAATCTACTTACATCACTTTTTCAAAAATTTAAGTACATTATTTACTCTATCCTTATATTAAATGGTTCAGTCCTTGAAAATTGTGTGATTGATATCCTAGTTTATATATTTCTAATGTACATAACTCTGAAGACTTTTAAAAAGTTAAAAATCTTAACCATCTCTCACTTCATCAGTGTGGGGAAACTCTGCTTTAGAGGCCAACCCTGGGACAGATGGAATGAAGTTACTGGGGAGCCAGATACGGGCCTGTTCAAGGAAGGGCTGTCTGTTCTCTGAACACACAGGCACAATGCCCCTTTGGTATTTCAGGGATCATAGTTATTTGCATGGGAACATGAGATAGGGTTTATCTCAGAGGACACTAGATTTCTTATTCATTTTGTTTCCTTTCATACTCTACACTTTAGTATTCCACCTGGCTCATCTTAGATTCTTATAAATGTTTATTTAGAGGTGATTCTCGAGTTTTACTTAGACAAATGAATTCTGTTACCTTTCATTGTTTTTCCTTTTTGAAAACAGGTATTATCTTCATAAATACTGAATTATTTCAGCAGATTTTTTTTTCAATTTTTCTTTAATAGTTCTATTTTGTACTCTTAAAAGAATAAGACTTTTAAAGTTTCATATGGCTTATATTATGCTGGATTACAAATCAGAGATTCTGACAGATTTCAAACTACAAAGGTGGATAAAATGTTTTAGTGTGCTATGAGTTTCTAAAACATTTTCCTCTGTTCTTTTATGGTGTGTTTTTTTCTCTTTCCTGAGATGGTCAAAGCATTCCTTTTGGGAGACAGGCTGGGGGTAGTAATATCGTGTTGTTTTATGTTAGGAAAATTGAATTTGACTCAGAACTGTTTTAGGAACTAACAGTCACCAGATATTTTAAGAGTGCTTTAAATGTGAACATATGTAAAAAAGTGAAAATATTAGTGACCTTCTCACCACCCTTTCCCCTTTCCTAGCACTATGGTATGATTGGCTGTAGTTCAAGGTTGTGTATGTTGCTGTTTTATATTCAGTTTAAAATGAAAAAAACTTGCTAATGAAAGTTCCTTAATATAGGCTGATTACATTGAAAGAGATACTTGAGGACTGGGTGGGCCCTTTAATAAAGATACTATATCAAATAGGGTATGTGTTTATCAATAAACTAATATTTTAGTATATTTCTTTTAAGAAATATTGTTCTAAAGATACTATGTAAACTTTTTCAAATTTTATGGTTTCTTTTACATTATTTTAGAAATCAAAACATTCTAATCAGAAAAGCAAATCACATTTAGCAACAGTAATCAGAGGTAAACCACTCTAAGCATTATGGTATATACTTATCATCATCTTACAAAAGGGAATGCCTACAGTGTTTTCCTAGTGGTATGCATTTTAATTTAAGTTTAACATATAGAAAAATGTACAATTAGTGTATAGTTCAGTTCATTATCAAAAATGAATGAACATACATGTATGTCTGAACATACATACAGACCAGTATTCCTGGCACCCCAGAACCTCCTCTCATGCACTCCTAATAGCTCTCCTCTCCCAGCTGCAGGGGAAACCACTGCTGTGACTTGTAGCACCATAGATTAATTTTGAACTTTATATTGATGGAATCATATGCTATGATATCATATGTATTCTTTCCTGTCTTCTTTGATTTGTAAAATTCATTTATGTTTTTTCATGAGGTATAGTTTGATCATTTTTGTATTAGTCCATCTTAAGACTATCTCATATTGTATTTCTCCTTCATACTGTAATAAGTATTTGATTATTTCCAACTTTTGCCTGTTAAAATAATGCTATGTACATCTTAGTACATATCTTTGCACATATGTAAGCATTTTATTGAGTATAATAATTAGGCAAATTGCTGGGTCCTAGCTGTGCATCATTCACGTATAGTGGGTACAATTAAACAGTTTTCCAAATTGTTTTCACCTATTACGCTCTTACTAGAGTATATCAGAGTTCACCTTGTTCCATATCCATGCCCAACAGGTTTTTGGAGAAGGAAAGGATGGAGTGTGTTTACTGAGATATAATTTATATACAGTAAAATTTACCTTCTGTTTAACGAACACATACAGTCATATACTGACCAACATAACCATAAGATATGAGCATTTCTGTCATCTTCAAAAGTCTCCCTGTGTTCCTTTGTAGTCAAACCACAACAACTGGCTCTCCGAAATAGTTAAGCATTGCAGGTATCTGCCACTTAATATCAGTAATCCATTCATGAAAATCAGATATTCTGCCAAAAATACTGATCTGGAATGTATCTACCATTATTTTAAATTTTAAAAATTGTATATATAATAACTCAAAATATTCAACCCGTTTTTAAAAGCACACTAAATGCCAGCGTTTAACAAACTAGTGTATTTTTATATAAAAAGCTTAAAACATGGCTTCCTGATCAAAGTAATGATTTAAATAATAATTTTTTCTCTTCTGTTTAGTCATTTTTTCTCTTTCTTATTTACAACCTTTTCAAACTTGTGCCTCTTACTGTATAACACTTAGCAAAATCAAGGGCTCATTGTGAAAGGTCTTAGAAAACACATTTAGTATATGTGCCCAATGGTGGAGAATGTCTCTCACAGGGCATGACACTGAGATGCCCTCTTAGTTATCAATAACATCTGAGACATTTGTCTCCTTTTTTTTTTTTTTTTTTTTTAAAAAAACACTCAGTTCAATTTCAAAATGTCAATGATTCTGTCATACCAATTATATTTGTAATGAAATTTGATTCCCTCCCCTCCAATACATTATTTTTTTTTTAATGTTTTGAGTTTTGGAGGTATAAATATAAAAGATCATTTTATAAACACTAGTTGAAAAGCATTAAACTGAGTGACATGTTCTAGGAAGTTTAGATGTTAAAAAACTAGGTGATAGCCTACTGGGAAAATGTTAATCTTGTTGACATTCTGGGTGATATGCCTGGCTTTCTAACCACAGGCTTGGTTTTCTCTTGTGTTGACGAATATGTCACAATTAATTCAGCCAGTTCCTTTTTATTTAATATTTACACACATATGTTTTCGCTGAGCTTTAAGATGGCTGGCTCTCTAATTTGATCTCTGTGTTCGTTCACTTTTTTTTTGGCTGTGCCCTGCCTTCGATGTGGCACACAGCCTTTCTCTAGTTGTGGTGTGGGCGTTGCTTGCTGCAGCGCATGCGCTCTAGAGCACGCAGGCTCTCGAATTGCGGTGTGTGGGCTTGTGGCTCTGCAGCATGTGGGATCTTACACAGCCAGGGATAGAATCCTTGTCGCATGCGTTGGAAGGCAGATTCTTAACCAGTGGACCTCCAGGGAATGCCCTGTATTCATTCTTTAGAATAAACTGTAGAGTTGGACTTGTTAGGCCAAATAATCTAAACACTGCTAATGCTTGCGATGCACATTACTTGATTTCCCTTCCTAAACATGGAGCCCGTTGACAGTCCTGCCCCTGGTGTCTGAAAATACCTGTTTCCTAGTATCCTTGTCACAGTTAAAGTGTTACAATTTGAAATGTATGACTAAAGCCAATTTTTGAGAGCTGTATTGAGATGATTAAAAATAGCATGCTTTCCCTTTAAATACCAAATATAAAATCCCTGTTGTTTATATACTTTTAAAATATAAGTTCTGTCTTATACACTGTAAAAACAACCTTTGGTAAGTAACTGAAATACTAAAGAAAGCAAAGTTGAAGTAAAGGAGCAAATTAAATTTATAACTTGAAGCCCTCTAAGGAATGTAAAACATGAAAAAGATGCAGCTCTTTTCCATCAAGGAGACCACAGGAAGATTTGTATGTAAGTTATACCTACATTGTTCAGTGATGTTCAGTTGCATCATGTGAGCATGCCAAGCTCCTCTGTCCTTCACTGTCTCCTGGAGTTTGCTCAGATTCATGTCTGCTGAGTCAGTGATGCTATCTAACCATCTCATCCTATGCTGCTCTCTTTTTGCCTTCAGTCTTTCCCAGCATCAGGATCTTTTCCAATGAGTTGTTTCTTTGCATCAGGTGGCCAAGGTATTGGAGCTTCAGCTTCAGTTCTTCCTTTGAATAGTCAGAGTTGATTTCCTTCAGGATTGACTGGTTTGATCTCCTTACAGTCCAAGGGACTCGCAAGAGTTTTCTCCAGCATCACAATTCAAAAGCATTGGTTCTTCTGCACTCAACCTTTATGGTTGAACTCTCACATCCATACATGACTACTGGAAAAACCATAGTTTTGATTATATAGACCTATGTAAGCAAAGTGATATCTTTGCTTTTTATATGCTATCTAGGTTTCTCATAGCTTTCCTTCCAGGGAGCAAGCTTCTTTTAATTTCATGGCTGCAGTTACAGTCCACAATGATTTTGGAGCCCAAGGAAATGAAATCTGTCTCTATTTCTACTTTTCCCCCTTCTGTTTACCATGAAGTGATGGAACCAGGTGCCATGATCTTAGTTTTTTGAATGTTGAGTATCCACTCAGCTATTGCACTCTCCTCTTTCACCCTCATCAAGAGGCTCTTTAGTTCCTCTTTACTTTCTGCCATTATAGTGAAACTGATGTGAAGAGTTGGCCCATTGGAAAAGACTCTGATGCTGGGAAAGATTCAAGGCAAAAGGAGAAGAGGACTGCAGAAGATGAGATGGTTACATAGCATCACAGACTCAGTAGACATGAATTTGAGCAAACTCTGGGAAATAGAGAAGGACAGGGAAAACTTAGAGAGATGTACTGTGCAAAGAAGTTAAATAAGCAGGGTGACAATATACACCTTTGACATACATAAACCTGTAGGCAGGACAAGAAGCAACAGTTAGAATCAGACATGGAACAATGTCATGACTGATTCAAAATTGGGAAAGGAATACATCAAGGCTGTATATTATCACCCAACTTATTTAACTTATATGCGGAGTGACAGTCTGCCAGTGAAGTCGCTCAGTCGTGTCCGACTCTTTGTGACCCCATGGACTGTAGCCTACCAGGATCCTCAGTCCATGGGATTTTCCAGGCAAGAATACTGGAGTGCGTTGCCATTTCCTTCTCCAGGGGGTCTTCCCTACCCAGGGATCAAACCCAGGTCTCCCGCATTGTAGGCAGACACTTTACTATCTGAGCTACCAGGGAAGCCTCATGAAATATGCTGGACTGCATGAATCACAAGCTGGAATAAGATTGCTGGGAGAAATATCAACAACCTTAGTTGTGCAGATGATACCACTTTAATGGCAGAAAGTGAAGAGGAACTAAAGTGCCTCTTGATGAAAGTGAAAGAGGAGAATCAAAAAGCTGGCCTAAGACTCAACATTCAGAAAGCTGAGATCATGGCATCTGATCCTATCACTTCATGGCAAATAGATGGGGAAAATGTGGCTACAGTGTCAGATTTCATTTTCTTGGACTCTAAAATCAATGTGGATGGTGACTGCAGCCATGAAATTAAGACATTTGCTCCTTGGAAGAATAGCTATGACAAACCTAGACAGTGTATTAAAAAGCAGAGACATCACTTTGCCAGCAAAGGTCCATATAGTCAAAGCTATGGTTTTTCCACTAGTGTCATGTATGGATGTGAGATTTGGACCGTAAAGAAGGCTGATCACTAAAGAACTGATGCTTTTGAACTGTGGTGCTGGAGGAGACTCTTGGGAGTCCCTTGGACAGCAAGGAGATCAAACCAATCAATCCTAAAGGAAGTCAACCCTGAATGTCCATTGGAAGGACTGATACTGAAGCTGAAGCTCCAATACTTTGGCCATCTGATGTGAAGAGCTGACTCATTGGAAGAGGCCCTGATGCTGGGAAAGATTGAAGGCGGGAGGAGAAGGGATGACAGAGGATGAGATGGTTGGATGGCATCACTGGCTGAATGGATTTGAGTTTGAGTAAACTCAGGGAGACAGTGAAAGACAGAGAAGTCTGAAGTGTTGCAGTTGGTGGGGTTGCAAAGAGTCTGAGGTGACTTAGTGACTGAAGAACAACAACATGGTAGTTGGAACATTCTTTGGCATTGATGGTCTTTGGGATTAGAATGAAAACTGACCTTTTCCAGTTCTGTGGCCACTGCTGAGTTTTCTGAATTTGCTATAATTTGCTACCTAAAGTAGCACTTTAACAGCATCATCTTTCAGGATTTTTAAGTAGCTCAGTTGAAGTTCCATCTCATCCACTAGCTTTGTTTGTAGTAATACCCCCTAAGGCCCACTCGACTTCATATTCCAAGATGTTGGGCTCTAGGTGAGCAACCGCACCATCATGGTTATCCAGGTCATTATGACTTTTTTTGTTTAGTTCTGTGCATTCTTGCTACCTCTTCTTAATCTCTTCTGCTTCTTTTAGGTCCTTACCATTTCTGTCCTTTATCATGACCATTCTTCATAAAATGTTCCCTCGATACCTCTAGTTTTTTTTTGAAGAGATCTGTAGTCTTTTCCATTGTATTGTTTTCCTCTTTGTCTTTGCCTTGTTCATTTAAAAAGACCTTCTTGTGTCTCCTTGCTGTTCTCTGGAACTCTGCATTCAGTTGGGTATATCTTTCCCTTTCTCCCTTGCCTTCTGCTTCTCTTTTTTTCATAGCTGTTTGTAAAGCCTTCTCAGACAATCATTTTGCCTTCTTGCATTTCTTTTTCTTTGGAATGGCTTTGGTCACTGCTTCCTGTACAGTGTTACAAACACCTGTCCATGGTTCTTCAGGCACTCTATCTACCAGACCTAATTCCTGAATCTATTAGTCACCTCTACTGTATAATCATAAGGAGTTTGATTTAGGTCATACCTGAATGACCTTGTGGTTTTCCCCACTTTTGGCAATATAAGCCTGAATGTTGTGATAAGGAGCTCGTGATCTGCGCCATAGTCACCTCCAGGTCTTGCTTTTGCTAACCGTATAGATTTTTCCATCTTTGGCTGCAAAGAACATAATTAGACTGATTTTGTTATTGACCATCTGGTGATGTCCATGTGTAGAGTCATCTCTTGGGTTGTTGGAAAAGGATGTTTTCTATGACCAGCGTTTTCTAATTACAAGACTCTGTTAGCCTTTCCCCTGCTTCATTTTGTACACCAAGGCCAAACGTGGCTGTTAATTCTAGCTATCTCTTGGCTTCCAGTTTTTGCATTCCAGTCCCCTGTGATGAAAACGACATCTTTTTTTTTTTGATATTAGTTCTAGAAGATGTTGTAGGTCTTCATAGAACCGGTCAACTTCAGCTTCTTCAACAGTGGTTGGAGCATAGACTTGGATTACTCTGATGTTGAATGATTTATCTTACATGCATAAGTATGATCAAAACCAGACTTTTGTTAAGTACAGTGCTAAAGAGAGTTGTAATCAGAGTACTGTAAAAGCAGTTATTTTTTGCTTTATTAGAATAGACAAGTCTGATTTGGACCTTGAGGAATTTTTTAAAGCAAAAAAGTAGGAGAAGGAAATGAAAGAAAAAATTTTAAAAATGGAAGAAAGTAGAATGCCTTCTTTGGTTAATTGTAAGCTTGAAAAAAAGTCTGTAAACCAGTGTCAGTTCTATTCATTGATTTCTGAACTATTTTTTCTTCCAGGGTCATCCTTTGTCTCCCCCTAAACTCATGACAGTTTATTTACTTGTCTTTTCTGTATTTGTTTTTCCTTTTGACTATAAACTTCATGGATAGGGCCTCATTGTCTTTGGGTTCATTAGTGTCTGGTGTAGTTTCTTGCACTTTGACTGATCCATACCAGTACCTTCTTAAATGATGAGACGAGTGTATATAAGTGCCCAGGTAGTAAGTACATACTTGGTGACAGTATGTTTCCTCTGTGTCTGGTATGTGACCCTTTAAAGAAATTAACTTCAACGAAGTTAAGGGGTCATCAGATATTTTTTCCCATGCAAATGTTTCTCACTGGTGATGCAGACATTCTGTATTTTGATGATATCAGTGTCAGATCCTGATCATGATATTCTACTATAAATTTATAAGATGTTACCATTAGAGGAAATTGGTTGAAAAAGGTGCTTTTTTTTTTTTTTTTAAATGAGAGCATATACATCTATAATTATCTCAGAAACTTTAAGGAGATTGATAGGCAAAGAATTTTAAAAAACTGTTGTTTGTTTTTTAAAAAGATCACTAACCAAGTGGTAGTGTTTTGGAACTTTATAGCACATAATGACCTCCTTATTGCAAAATTTAGGCTTAAATAGAAGAAAGTAGGGAAAACTCCTAGTCTACTCAGGTATGACCTAAAGCAAATCCCTTATGATTATACAGTGGAGGTGATAAATAGATTCCAGGGATTAGATCTGATAGACTGAGTGCCTGCAGAACTATGGACAGAGGTTCGTAACATTGTATAGGAGGTAGTGACCAGAACGATCCCCAAGAAAAAGAAATGCAAAAAGGAAAGGCAAAATGATTGTTTGAGGAGGCCTTACAGGTAGCTGAGAGAAGAAGAGAAGCAAAAGGCAGAGGAGAAAGGAAAAGATAGACCCAACTGAATGCTCCTTGAGAGAGGAGCAAGAATATTCTCTGCTATTCCAGAGAATAGCAAGGAGAGATAAGAAAGCCTTCTTAAGTGAACAACACAAAGAAATAGAGGAAAACAATAGAATGGGCAAGACTAGAGATCTCTTCAAGAAAATTAGAGATACAAGGGAACATTTCATGCAAAGATGGGCTCAATAAAGGACAGAAATGGTAACGACCTAACAGAAGCAGAAGAGATTGAGAAGAGGTGGCTAGAATATACAAAAGAACTATACAAAAAAGATTTTAATGACCCAGATAACCACAGTGGTGTGGTCACTCACCTAGAGCCAGACATCCTGGAGTGTGTAGTCAAGTAGTCCTTAGGAAGTATTACTACCAGCAAAGCTAGTGGAGGTGATAGAATTCCAGCTGAGCTATTTAAAATCCTAAAAGTTGATGCTGTTAAAATGCTACACTCAATATGTCAGCAAATTAAGAAAACTCAGCAGTGACAACAGGACTGAAAAAGATCAGTTTTCATTCCAGTCCCAAAGAAGGGCAATGCCAAAGAATGTTCAAACTACCGTACAATTGCACTCATTGCACATGGCTAGCAAGATAATGCTCAAAATCCTTCAATTTTTGAGGGATTGATGAAGCTAGGCTTCATCAGTACATGAACTGAGAATTTCCAGACATACAAGCTGGATTCAGAAAAGGAGAGGAACCAGAGATCAAATTGCCAACATCCATTAGATAATAGAGGAAGCAAGGGAATTCCAGAAAAAAATCTACTTCTGCTTCATTCACTACCCTAAAGCCTTTGACTTGTGTGGATCACAATGAACTGTGGAAAATTCTTTAAAAGATGGGTTACCAGACCGTCTTACCTGTCTCCTGAGAAACTTGTACGCGGGACAAGAAGCAACAATTAGAACCGGACATGGAACAATGGAATGCTTCAAAATTGAGAAAGGAGTATGTCAAGGTTGTATATTGTCACCCAGCTTATTTAACTTCTATGCAGATTACATCATTGGAAATGCTGGGCTAGATGAATCACACCCTGGGATCATGATTGCCAGGAGAAATTATGAGCAACTTCAGATATGTAGATGACACCACTCTAAAGGCAGAAAACTAAGAGGACCTTAGCCTTTTGATGAGGATGAAAGAGGAAAGTGAGAAATCTTGCTTAAAATTCAACATTCAAAAAACTAAAATCATGGCATCTGGTCCCATCACTTTGTGGCTAGACTTGTTTGGGAAATGTGGAAACAGTGACAGATTTTATTTTCTTGGGCTCCAAAATCACTGTGTATGGTGACTGCAGCCCCAAAATTAAAGGATGCTTGCTCCTTGGAAGGAAAGGTATGATAAACCTAGATAGCATATTAAAAAGCAGAGACATCATTTTGCTGACAAAGGTCTGAGTAGTCCAAGCTATGGTTTTTCAGATAGTCATGTATGGATGTGAGAGTTGGACTGTAAAGAAAGCTGAGTACTGAAGAATTGATGCTTTTGAACTGAGGTGTTGAAGAAGACTCTTGAGAGTCCCTTGGACTGCAAGGAGATAAATCAGTCAATCCTAAAGGAAGTTGACCCTGAATTGGAGCTGTAGCTCCAATACTTTGGCCACTTGACACGAAGAGCTGACTCATTGGAAAAGACCTTGATGCTGGGAATGGTTGAGGGCAAGAGGAGAAGGGGGCAACAAAGGATGAGATTGTTGGATGGCATCACCGACTCAATGGACCTGAGTTTGAGCAAACTTTGGGATATGGTGATGGATAGGGAAGCCTAGGGTGCTGCAGTTCGTAGAACTGCAGTGAATTAGACTTGACAGCACTAAACAACAACAACAACAACACTTAATTTGTTAGGATATTGGTTTGGCTTTTAATAGAGATCAGATACCAGTGGCTTAAAAAAAAAAATAAAAGATTTACATTTCTCTTACGTGAAAGTCTAAGTTAGTCTAGGGGTATAGGCAGGTTTGCTTCCTGAGGCCATCCAGAGAACAGAGTTCCTTCTCTCTCGTTTTGCCATTCCCTTGGTCATATCCTCATGCACAAAGCTGAATCTGCCTGCCCACCCTTTTACCTGAGTTCTCGCACATGTGAAGCATGAGGATTGGAAGAGAAAATAAGTTCTTTTTAAGGATATAATCTAAAACTTGCAAGTGCTGTTCCTACTCACATCCTGTTGGCTGCAATTTAGTTATGTGGCCATAGTTTTCTGTAAGACAGATTGGGAAATGTAGTTCTGCCCAGCTAAACATCAGAGTGTTTTATTAATAAAAGGAAAGAGAGCATGATATTGGGGTCAGGTATTTACTCTGCCCTAATGTCTGCCCTGGAATGCATGTTCAGTGACTTCCTTTATTTCACTACACTTAGAGAGGAAAAGTATAGATGCCTTAAGAATTATGTATATTTGTTGGATCATTATGGCAATTAAAATTGATATGAATATTTGCTTCCCCTTTCTCTAAACTCCTCAGAGACAAAGTATGATTTTTTTCTTGTTTATATATTTTGTACCTGGCATAGGGCCTAACCGCAATTAGGTACTTGCTGCCTATTTATTGACCGATTACCCTTTTTTCTGTGTTGATTGAAATGTCTCTGGCAGAATTTTTATAAGTATTTATCTGACCTGCTTTCTCCTTAATTTTTTCATGATATCTGTTTTGTTACAGGAATACAGCTCAAAATATATGACTATGACCCTTCTATCAGATTTTTATAGCTATGGAAGACAGTATAGTATGTTATGTGTTTTTGGTATAGTTTTGCTTGAATAAGTAGTGTCTTACAATATAGGTGTTAGATGTAAGAAATCAGTTGTAGTGTGGCAAGTGGCATGTTTAGTAATGTGAAGAAAGTAGTAATTTACCTGAATTCCATTGTCTTAATAATTTGAGTTCAAAATTTCTTAAAATGATTATTACTTTACTGATGTTTCAGTTTGTCACACTTTATATTTTTCTCACATTTTTATTCTTAAGGATAAATAATCTTGAGTCACTACTTTTAAAAGATTGAATCACCAACACTGTTTTTTCTTTTAGTTAATTTCAGTACTCTTAGTTAGATGTATTTTATTTTAAGCATTTATTTGGAGACCTGAGGGATACAATTAAAAAACTTTGGAGATCATTCTTAATTTGGTTTTTAGAACAGAAGGAAATATACTGTAACTTTCCCTTATTTTTCTGGTGGAGAGAAACTTTTTTTTGCCAGCAGGAAAATGCAATTCCACTAAGATTCTTGGGTCAGAGATCAGAGGCTTGGATCAGCAAAAAGAAACGAGCTTTTGGAAGAATTTTAGTCCAATATTATGGGCCAGTTTAAACTACAATGTAGGCAATGGCAGGGTGCCTCCTTTTCCCTATAAGGAAGGAAAAGCCACATAGCAGTGATATTTACCAGAGTAGGGAAGAAAGGCTGTGTGTCGGGTGGGGGTGGGGTGGGAGAGCTTCTCAATAAAATGTTCATTTGTCTGACTTTATAAGCAGCTTTGCAGACCTCTTGGAAAAACTTAAAGGGGGTTAAAAAAAAAAAAAAAAAAAGGAGACTTGAAGTTCTGTCAAAAGAGAATCTGAATGTTGTTTGTTAAAGTTGTCCAGGGCTAGTCGACTCTTATTTCTCCTAGTAATGAAGATGTGCAGCTGTGAAGAGAATCCCCCCCCCCAAAAAAAGAGAGAGAAAACACTTATATTTTACATTGGAGAGCATTTTGTGATTATTTTTATTGCTGATTGAACTTTCTAGTTGTGTTTTTCTTTGCTTGCAATCCTGGAACACACAGTGTTGGATATAGGGGAAGGCAGTTATGGCGCATACTCTGGGTGGAAGGAAGTGACTGGAAATTTTTAAAAATGTCAAGATAAACAGCAAATCAGTCCCAAAGCAAATAATACTTGGCTACTGGTTGTACTTTCTTATATAATTTTGCTTTTCTTATTAAATGCCTCAAATTTCCCAACTATATTGTGAACATTGTTTTGAATAAAGTTAAGTTTGTGTGTAGTGATCACTTATATTTTTAGTTTGTTTTTAATGTGTGTGTATATATATACATATATACACACCCACATTATATTTTAAAAATATTTTTTTCCATATGGTTTATCATGGGATGTTGAATATGGTTCTCTGTGCTATACAGTAGGACCTTGTTGTTTATCCTTTCTATATGTAAAAGCTTCTATCTACTAACCCCAGTCTCCCACTCCATTCTTCCCTCACCCATCCCCCCTTGGAAACCACCAGTTTCTTCTCTATGTCTGTAACTCTGTTTCTGTTTCATAGATAGACTCATTTGTGTCATAATTTAGATTCCACATATAAGTGATAGACTTTTTCTTTCTGACTTATTTCACTTAGTATGATATCTAGTTGCATCCATGTTGTTTCAGATAGCATTAGTTCATTCTTGTTTATGACTGAATAGTATTCCATTTTATGTATGTACCACATCTTCTTTATCCGTTTATCTGTGGATGGGCATTTAAGTCGTTTCCATGTCTTGGTTATTATGAATAGTGCCACTGTGGACATAGGGGTGCGTGTATCTTTCCCTGGAGGCTCAGAGGTAAAGAATCTGCCTGCCAGTGCAGGAGATGCAGGTTTGCTCCCTGGGTTGGGAAGACTCCCAGGAGAAGGAAATGGTAACCCACTCCAGTATTCTTGTCTGCAAAATCCCATAGAGGATAGAGGAGCCTGGTGTGCTGCAGTCCATGGGGTCACAAAAAGTTGGACATGACTTAATGACTAAACAAAAACAACAACTGGATATATGCAGAGGAGTGGGATTGCTTGATCATACGGTAATTCCGTTTTTAGTTTTCTGAGGAACCTCCAACAGATATGTCTTTTACCTCTTGTTTTGGTTAGGTTTATTCCTAAGTTTTTTTTTTAATGTGATTAAATGCATTTTTTAATCCAGTTTCAGTATCAAGGAGATTTTTCTGACCTTGTCAAATGAGTATATAGCTATGATTCTTGTTCTGTACTTTGGCACTGCATATATAATATGAGAAGTATTATAATATATATTATATATATGTATAACGTTGAGGGTTTGGTAGACTTAATTGTAAAATAAAAATTCGAACTTGGTTTGTTTTTAAAGGTTGGCTCTTTGACTCTTGTTTACACTCTCCTAAAGTTATTTATCCATTCAGACTTCCATCGTCTTTGCCAATTTTGGTATTTTGTATTTTCCTAGATATGCATATTTTGCTTAGGTTTTCAAAAATATTGGTATAAAGTTAAAAAAATATTGGTATAAAGTTGTACGTGAAATTTTTTTATAATCGCATATATGTTTTGATATGTAAAGAAAATTGAGAAAGGTGTATAAGAAACTTAATAATATCCTGATTATCTTTGGAAAGTGGAAGTGGAATTATGGGAACAGGAAATGACAGTCTTTAGAAGTCTTATGTCCATGGGCAATATGAGAATTTCCAAATGATGGACCTGTTTTACTTTCATAATCAAAAAAGAGTATTATTTAAAACTCTAGAATATGAGAAAGTATACAATATTGTACAGAAATAGATTCATCTTGCTAGTTCCAGTACATTTCAATTGTGTGTTTTCTTCTCAAGCTGGACTCTGGACTGTCTTCACACTGGGCGGCGTGGGCAGCAAAGTGGCCACTGCCTCAGAACTTTCTTCCCCTCTGGCCAACCAGAGTCTTCTGCTTCTGCTGGTGCTGGCCAACCTGACAGATGCTGCAGATGCGCCAAACCCCTACAGACAGGCCATCATGTCTTTTAAGAACACACAAGGTTTGTGGTATTTTTTACTCTGAATATTCTTTTTTAATGAGGAAAGAGGGTATTGCTTATGCCAAATTGTTTACTGTTTTTCAGCAGTGGGGATGACTGTCAATTTCTGTATTTTCATGTTGGTTTAAGATGAGAAAAACTTAAATTTTATGTCTGTATTCTCAGGAACGTCAAGTAAATTTCAGATGAGAACTCCAGTTCTTTATATCTATTTACATTTCTTTCCAAGATAAACAAGCCAGCATGGGCTTAATTTGGATCTACCTGTCCTACCTATTGGGGCTTCCCTGGTGGCACTGGTGGTAAAGAATCTGCCTGCAATGCAATAGATGCAGGAGATGCAGGTTCAGTCCCTGGGTCGGGAAGATCCTCTGGAGGAGGGCATGGCAACCCACTCCAGTATCCTTGCCTGGAGAATCCCATGGACAGAGGAGTGTGGCAGGCTACAGTTCATAGGGTTGCAAAGAGTTGGACATGACTGAAGTGACTTAGCACATAGTCCTACCTATTAAGAAGGAATTACCAGGAAATGATACGTTGTTTGAAATTTTTTATTTGAAGTCTGTGTTCCAGTTAGAGTTTTGTAGAACTAAAAATAACAACAGAGCTTAGCAAACTTTTCCTGCAAAGGGGCAGATGACTTTGCAGGGCCTTCTGGTCTCTGTCACCCCACCTCTTAACTGCCCTTGTAGTATAAAAGCAGCACAGAAAGAAAGTGAAAGTCGCTCAGTTGTGTCAAGCTCTTTGCAACCCCATGGACTAAAGAGTCCATGTAATTCTGAGGCCAGAATACTGGAGTGGGTAGCCTTTTCCTTCTCCAGGGGATTTTCCCAACCCAGGGATCGAACCCAAGTCTTCTGCATTGCAAGTGGATTCTTTACCATCTGAGCCACCAGGGAAGTCCAAGAATACTGGAGTGGTTAGCCTATCTCTTTTCCAGCGGATCTTCCCAACCCAGGAATTAAACTAGGGTCTCCTGCACTGCGGGCAGATTCTTTACCAGCTGAGCCACTAGGGAAGCGCCAAAAAGCAGCACAGGTAATACATGAGCAAATGAGCCAGGCTGGGTTCCAGTAAACTTTATTTTCAAAGCGGGTGGTGGACTATCTGGGCTGTAATTTGCCAAACCCTGAAGTAGAGCATGCGCAAATATTTCCATATTGAAACAGTAATCACTTATCAAAAGGTTACACTTCTAAAGCAAGATTAATACAGTAGCTAGGTTTTCAAAATACATCCAACACTAGTGTAATTGAGGTGGGTTAGAAGCTCAGTTATTAGATGGGAACACTTTCAAGGCTTCTGTGCTCTATGCTCTGTTCCTTTCCAGACTATGCTGGGATGTTTCTTATAGACAGTGGATGAATGTTTTTGTGGCTTTGTCAATCCTGGCATTATTATTTGCAGTGGGATATAGTCTCTAGGGCTTCCCAGGTGGCACAGTGGAAAAGAATCCACCTGCCAACGCAGGAGATGCGAGAGTTGCAGTTTCGATCCCTGAGTCGGGAAGATCCTGTGGAGTAGGAAATAGTAACCCACTCCGGTATTCTAGCTTGAAAAATCACATGGACAGAGGAGCCTGGTGGGCTACAGTCCTTAGGGTTGCAAAGAGTTGGACACAACTGAGCAGACACACACACGCGCATGCGAGTCTCTAACAGTTTAATAGGTAAGTAATGAAAACTCATACTTCCCTGGCTATTCAGTGGTTAAGACTCTGCACTTCCAATGCAGAGGGCACAGGTTTAATCCCTGGTTGGAAAACTAAGATCCTATATGCCATGCAGTGCAACCAAAAAGAAAAGAAATGAAAACCCATGTGTCTAATAGTATTTTGTATTCTCATTTCTATACTCTTCTTAGTGACAGTGTGACTTTAGGGTTAAAAAAGTAAGTTTTAGAGGCAAGGTGATCTGAATTCATGTCACACTCCTGTTACTTCAGAGCTATCAAGCCTTTCACAATAAACCTTATCAGGCCTTATCTCATTATCAAGCCAATATCAGGCCTTATCTCAATAAGCCTTAATGGCTTTTTCAGTAAAATGAAGATAGTTTCACCTAATCGGATTTGTGTAAGTGCCGCACAAGGTAAAGTTTTAAAATAATTAGCTCAGACTTGGCAGCATAACAGATGTTCTGTAGGTGGTACCTGCTGCTGTTCCTTTTGCTGCGCTGGCCAAAGGATACTTACTGTTCAGGGTTGAACCTCTGAGAGTCATCTTTAGAGGACTGTGGTATAGTGATTCAGAACATTGGCTTTAGGGTTAGAATGACCCTAAAGGAGTCATATCCCAGATTTTAAGCATTAGATTCCTTATTAATGAAGCAGGGATTACAATCTCTGGCTCATAAGGTTTTATAAGAATTAAGTGAGCATTTATCATAGAACAGACTCACTAAATCATTGCTGCTTTTGTAAGAAACAGTATAATGTGGTGGAAACAACAGGAGCAGATCTGTGTTTATTCAGGAATGTTCTTGGAAAAGGTTATGTATGGCAGAGGCCATCACAATGTTGTAAAATAATTATCCTCCAATTAAAAGAAATAAATAATTTTTTAACAAGTTGCTTAATCTCTGTAAGGCTTTACTTTGTAAAATTGGTCAGAGTGATAGCACGGTTGTTATACAGGCTAAATAAGAGATAATACAGATAAAGCTGTCAGTATAATGGCTGGTTCATAGTACTTACTAGCTAGTAACAGACACACAACATATGTCTTCCATTTGTAGTCAGGCTGGGGAACTTGTTATTTTACTTCCTCTGCAAGGAGGAGTGCTGTGTCCAGGACCCTCCTCTACTGCATCTTCTGTAGATTGTGTAGCATCTGCATCCTCAATATATTCAGCCCTTCCTTGTTCCATTCCTTGCAAAAATATAGGTTAGTCTTAACAAAACAGTTACTTTCGTATGTGTCAAAAATACAGAGTAAGTACTAAATAAGGATTAGGATTGAAAAAATAACCTGTGTTCTGAATGTGGAAGGAAAGTGAGGGCATTTTGTAATAAAGTTAAAGATAGTTTTTAGGTACATTATTCTCACAAATGTAAAGTTTAGAAAGGAAAATCTGAGAAGCATAGGGCTGTGCTAGCAAAGACTTTGTTGGTACACGTTTCTTTTCCATAAGAGCATGGCTTCTGGAAATGTTAGAACAGTGTTGTTGTTTTTTTTAATTTTGTTTTGCTTTGCTAGTGGTTCTGTGTCTTAAAAAAAGTTCTTTGTGCTTACTTGTCAAAACATGTTAAAATGTTGTTCTTTGCGCTGTCTTGTGCTAGTGTTTTATCTGTTGAAACTATAATTTTCTCTTAAGTCAGTTAACCTAACTTTACCTCCTTTTTAACTTCCTAACCTTGCTTGCTTCAGTTTTTAAGCAAATTCAGTAAACTGTAGGAAAGGGACTGTGTCAGTTTTGGAATATCAAGAATTTTTCCTGTGTGGGTTGTAATTTATGCTTTTCATCACTTCAGTAATTCTACTTAAAAAAAGTTTCTTAGTAGTTGTAGTCAATTAGTTTTAAGTTTTCCTTTAAATAAAAATGTTTTATAAGTTTTCCAGTAGTTGTCTTAGATTTGGTTTGTTCTGTCTATCATAGAAGACAATGTTGAGCAAATTGATATTAATATTTTTGTTATTTAAATTATATATTCTAGCCATTTTCCTCATAAATGGATTAATTGCATAGATGAATACTTTAACTCTGATAATTCACTTGAAAAAAATTAACTTCAAGGCAGTTGTTTTATTTTTTCTTTTTAACTTTTATTTTACAAGAGGATTTCCTGTTTGTCTCTGTATATTTTTATTTAGGACTGATGGCTATTTAGTTTTGGTATTAATAACAAAGCATAAATAACAAAGCATATCAATGTCATGGTTAAATTATATGCGTTAGAGTTTTTTTTTTTTTTTAATTTTTTTACCTACCTCCATAGCTGTATTTATTTGTTTATATTTTATTGACAATTCAGGTGTATTAATGCAAAAATAGTAATGGAATCAAACTATTAGTTTAGTTTTTTTTTTTAATACTTGGCTTAAAAAAAGCCACTCTGTTGCATGGTATTTGCTCATATATTTATAATCATTGGAAAGCTGTGGCTTAGACAGTACCGAGAAATAAATTGTCCTAGTTTGGATTGGATTGGATTGGGGTTTTGTGTTTCTTTTTGTGGGGGATTTTGTGTGTGTGTGTGAGAGAACGTTTCAATTCTATTCTCTTAGCAAATTTCAAATATACTATCAATTGTAGTCATTTTAGTTTAGTTCTTTTTAAGTAAAATTTAGAACATTAATTGCAATTTTGAGCCTGAAATGTAACAACTTATATAAAATTAATTGGAATTGTATACATTAACAGTGCTTTTATTATTTATATCAGGCAGTCTAGAAAATGTAATATTTTTAAGATTTTGTGTTTTATATGTTCCAGATAGCAGTCCTTTTCCCTCGTCCATTCCACATGCTTTCCAGATTAACTTCAACAGTTTGTACATGGCCCTGTGTGAACAGCAAACATCCGACCAAGCTACTCTTCTTTTGTATACGTTGCTGCATCAGAACAGCAATATTAGGACATACATGTTGGCTCGCACAGATATGGAAAATCTTGTAAGTATCCTATTAAGCATAGTGTTTGTATCTTATAATATTTTGAAGAGTAATTTCTTTTCCCAGGAGGATACGTATGTTGTTTGCCTGCCCACAAAGGTGGATAGTCAAGAGGCTGATGGGGAGATGCTGCCGGCAAAGGCAGAGGTCCGAGTTTGACAGTGTGGGAGACAGTGCACGCAGAGATGGGGGTCACGGAGCGGAGCAGGGGAGCACACGGCGCAGCGAGCTGCCCCGTCCTCAGGGTCCTTAGCAGCCAGCCTGCTGCCCTGACTCAGCCTGATCAGTCCTGCAGGACATGCTGGCTGCCGTTCTCAGGAAGATACTTATGCCCTCTTGGCTCCTTTCCACTGCTCAGTGTCCACCCACCGTGCTCAAGCCACAGTTGCTGTGTATTCCTGATAAGTATGGCTAAAAGGAAGGGTGATTTTTTTCAACTCAGCTCCCAAATGTCCTATCCCTTCAACTGGCTTAGATGCTAAGGCTGTCTTGAACTCAATTCCTGAAGTGTTATAGTTATTTTAAGGTACCATTGCCAGGCATCACATAATTGCACATTATCCTTCACTGTGTGAGGGAGATTGTTCCAAATTTTTGCTCATAGACAAAAACCCCTCTAGGCAATCACTGATTTCCATTTTAACTAATATGTAAATAATAATGTTTCTATGGGAAAAAAAATAATGTTTCTATGAAAAGTAAACTACCTCACTAAGGTGTTAATGTCACATTTGAAATACATACTATCTAGGTAACGTTGAACTATTCATGCATTAATAAAATTGTGACCATCTCTGAAATAGCCAGCAGCTTGCTGGTGGCAAAAGGAATGTCCCCTCTACACCGATTTTTACAGACTGATAGCAGGGTTCCCCAGAGATTTGGTGGCTGTTTTTTTTCAGCATTTAAGATGAAAATAGTAAGCATGGAATATTAGAATTTGTTTGAAGAGTCAAACAAACTATGTCAAAGTGACACTAAGGACCGAAAAATGTGATGAAAGAACCTGTTTGCACACCAGCTATATGTGGAAAACATTGGCTTAAATAGCGAAATTGGGTGTGACAAGGTTCTGCTCATGTGAGTGAAAACTTGTAAAGAAAGGCTAATGGGTGAGTGAATATAAGGAGACAGTTCTGAGCATGGTGTAGCCTAAGGGAAATGATGGCAATAGGCAGAAAGCCCATGACATCATCTGCTCTAGAAGGTTCCATGGTAAGGATGTTTGTTGGTACATAAGATCATGCAGGAGAACAGTTGTCTATATGATGACCTAACCCCAGTGAAGAGTTAAAAGGTTTTGTTTGGGGATTTTTGGGGGGAGGAGTGGGGAGAGATGGGGCTTATACTGATATATTTGTTTTCATTTTTAATATTTTGTATAGGTTACTTTTAGAGTGTTTTAGCTGATGTCCTTCCCTGTCCTTTTTGTTCTATAATTTGTTGAATATGATTAGAAAATATGTTACTGGAAGGAAATTCACTGTGCTGCTCTGATTTTGTTGTTAACAATTCTTTTATCCTAGCATCTTTGCTATTAAAAAGGTAATGTTTGACATATTACAGTGTTTCTAAGAGCGTTATTGTTTAGTCATTAAAAGTGAGTGAAGTTGCTCAGTCATGTCCAACTCTTTGCGACCCCATGGACTGTAGCCTACCAGGCTCCTCTGTCCGTGGGATTTTCCAGGCAAGAGTACTGGAGTGGGTTGCCATTTCCTTTTTCAGGAGATCTTCCCGACCCAGGGATTGAACCCGGGTCTCCTGCACTGTAGGCGGACGCTTTACTGTCTGAGCCCCCAGGGAAGTTCGGTCGTTAAGCGGTGTCCAACTCATTGCCACCTCAAGGACTGTGGCTCGCCAGACTCCTCTGTCTTTGGGATTTCCCAGGGGAGAATACTGGAGTGGGCTGCCATTTCCTTCTCCAAGGGATCATCCTGACCCAGGGATGAAACCGGAGCCTGCTGCATTGCAGGTGGATTCTTTACCAACTGAGCCACCAGTGAAACCCTGTTTCTAAAAGTATCATATTGTATAAGTTCCCGCTAGGCTGGAGACTTGCCTCTATTGAGTATCAGGTGTTGGCCATGAGCCTAAGTGGTCTCTGTAAGCTCAACCTTTTTTTTGGCTGCATTGGGTCTTCATTGCTATGCACAAGCTTTCTCTAGTTGCAGTGAGCTGTGGCTACTCTCTAGTTGCAGTGTACAGGCTTCTCATTGCCGTGGCTTCTCTTGTTGTAGCGCTTTTAGACTCTAGGGCCCAGGCTCAGTAGTTGTGGTGCACAGGCTTAGTTGCCTTATGGCATGTGGAATCTTCCCGAACCAGGCATCAAGCCTGTGTTCCCTACATTGGCAGGTGGATTCCTAACCACTGGACCACCAGATAAGTCCCTAAACTCAAACTTTATATGGTGGCAGAGCTTCCCAGTTGGGGGTGGTTTTCTCTTCTGGTACCTTAGTTCTGCATACGGAAAGTAATTTCAGTCACAGGTTGATTTGTGAAATTAAAGCAAAGGGTACATGATAAAAGTGTAGTGGCTGGAAACAATAGTTTTAAATAAAGTAATTGAAATAATAAATTAAAATTTTTATTCACTAGGTTTTACCAATTCTCGAGATTCTGTATCATGTGGAAGAAAGAAATTCGCACCATGTGTATATGGCCCTTATAATATTGTTGATCCTTACAGAAGATGATGGGTTCAATAGGTCCATTCATGAAGTGGTAAGTTATCTTCACGTTGACCAGAGCTACCAAATGGACACGTAAGTCCATAAAACTTACCACCCTTAGTGTACCCTTCTTCCTTCTTTTCCTTCTAGTAGATGTTTCTGCAAATACCTGACTTAGTATTTTTCTTCAGATTTATGGTCTTTTTTTTTTCTTCTCCTGAATGACTATTATTAACTACTATTAAAAACTCTCCCCAAATAGTTCCTTTAGTTTTTTAGATAGAAATGTTTTAGATGGAAATTTATATAGAAGTGTTTATGCTGTGCTGAGGTCATTTTTCCTCTCCATTTCCTCTTTTTAGTTGTGGTGGAAATGATCACATAGATTTCCTCCTTTTATATAGAATGAATGAAAGAATAGGGAAAAAGAAAAGGACTGAAAAATTGTTTTATAAAAAAACAATGTAAAGTAGTGTACTATAATTTAACTCCTTAAATTTTAGTCCTGTCAGTGAGTTCCATTCCCAAACTGGTTTTCTCTTCCTCAGTGGTATTTTGTGTCAAAATAATTCATGTACATAGTTTTAAAACTATGTAAGTTTTAAAACTTACAAAGAAGTACTAGGTTTCAGCATAAAATAGTAGACCCCTTGTCCATCCCATACCTGATTGCCCCTCCCCAAAGCAAATGCCATCAGCTCTGTCCATGTTTCTAATTTCTTGTCCATGTCTGTTTCTTGATTTTTCAGATTTGTAGATACTAACTGTTACCATCCTAAGATAGAATATATGATATTAGTTCTCCTTACCGTACATCTTGAGTGTGCCCTCTGGGTTCCTAGACCTGTTTCCAGCACAGACTTTTTCCTCTCCCATCTTATTACTGTTCTGTGATAACTCAGCTTTTTACATTATTGTGATTTTGTTAACTGTTACTCTACCCTCAGATGGACTGTGTGATAATTGTGTTTCCTTTCTTGTACATGTTTTAATTTTTCTGTAGAACACCATTGCTTTGTTTTATGTTCATGTACCAGTCACTAATGCAACTCCCACTACTTCAACAAAACTGAGAATCCCCTCTCAAGCTATTACAGCATACTGCCTATTTTCTCAATTTCATTTTTGTTTTTGACTCCTGTCTTCATCCTCATTAGGGGCTTTCCTCAAATGTGTGGTATTTCTTGCTTGTTTATTTCTCTTTAGGAGCAGGCACTAAAACTTTGATTGAAGGTTCTTTGTGTGGGCAAGACTTATTCAGTCTAATGTGCTCTACATAGTCTATTTCTCTGGATGTCCTGCTCTCTGTAAGCCTTTTCTTTTGGGGTGGTCAGTTTCTTAGAAGGGATTCTTACAGTCTGCTATGGCTGTCTAGTATGAGACGGGGCTGGGAGCTTCTCTCTTCAGAGAAGAGAGAAGTTATTTCAAAATAAAAAATTTATTAAAATTTAATTTAAAACAGTGGGGAGAAATTTGGAAAAATACTTCTTAAGAGAAGATATATAAACATATGGAAAGTATATAAAAATGGTATATAAGTATATAAAATGGTATATAAGTATATAAACACTTGCTTCTTTAAAAGAGATTTTATGTGATCTTTTCTCTCCTGTTCCTATTGAAATTATTTTTGCCTCTTATGTAGTATGACTACCATTTCAACTAAGGTTTAAGGAATACTAGTGCTATTGAAAGAGGATAAAACATATTAAATTTGTGATCCTCATATTTAGTAAAGTACCTCGAGAAAAAATACTTGCATTGCTTTAGTTTTTTTTTAAAGAGCATTTATTTTCTTTTGATAAAGAATAAAAAAGTATGATTTTTAAAAATGCTTTTCAATTAAAGTACAAAATAGAAAGTACACAGATTTTAAAGGTACAACTTGTGAGTTTCTACATATGTATATACCTGTGTTAATACCACCCAGATCACATTATTGAACATTTCTAGCATAATAGAAGACTCTCTTTTGCATATTCTGGTTAATATCCCACACCACCCAGTGTTAACCACATTCTAGAAGAATTCCCTCCCAGTAGATTAGCTTTTACCTCTTCTTGAAATATAGTTGTTTCTGGGGGGAAATTGGTACAGGATACATGGACTCTCACAGCATTTTTCTTAAAACTATAGTTATTTCAAAATAAAAAATTTATTAAAATTTAATTTAAAACAGTGGGGAGAAATTTGGAAAAGTACTTCTCAAGAGGAGATATATATACACATGGAAAGTATATAAAAATGGCATATAAGAATACAAAATGGTATATAAGTATAAAAATGGTATATAAGTATATAAACTATATAAAAATGCCTGTCACTGGGCATTAGGAAATGAAATTAGTGTGTTCTCTTTTGTTTTGGCTTCTTTCACTCAGCATAGTATTGCTGAAATTCACAAATGTTACTGCATCATTAGTTTGTTTTTTTTATTGCCATATACTGTTCCATTCTGTGAATATGCCAGTGTATATTTATTCATCCCCTTCTTGGTGAATATTTGGCTTTTTTCCCACTTGGGGCCTATTTTTGCTAAAGCAGCTATGCATATATGATCCAGCAATCCCACTCCTGGGCATATATCTAAAGAAAACCATAATTCAAGAAGATACATACACCCCAGTGTTCATTGCAGCACTGTTTACAATAGCCAAGACATGGAAGCAATCTAAATATCCACTGGCAGAGGAATAGATAAGGAAGATGTGGTACATATATGCAATGAAATATTACCTAGCCATTATAATGAATGAAGTAATGCCATTTACAGCAACATGGAGATTGGGGAAATATTGTA
The DNA here is from genome assembly GCF_963930625.1 of Muntiacus reevesi. Classification (NCBI taxonomy): domain Eukaryota; kingdom Metazoa; phylum Chordata; class Mammalia; order Artiodactyla; family Cervidae; genus Muntiacus; species Muntiacus reevesi. The sequence continues at coordinate 46,653,410 of NC_089252.1, read as the reverse complement.
TGATGTTGCTTTTATGGGACTTTCCTTGTGGCTCAGCTGGTAAAGAATCAGCCTGCAATGCGGGAGCCCTGGGTTCGATCCCTGAGTTGGGAAAATCCCCGGAGAGGGGAAAGGCTACCTACTCCAGTGTTCTGGCCTAGAGAATTGCATGGACTCTACAGTCCTTGGGGTCACAAAGAGTCTGACACGACTAAGCAACTTTCAGTTGCTCTTATGGGAAATTGAAAAAGAAATGATTCAAAGAAACTTATTTGCAAAACAGAAGCAAACTCACAGAGGTAGAGAATGAACTTACGGTTTTAAGGAGGGATGGGTGAGGGGGAGGGATAGTTAGGGAGTTTGGGATTAACATGTACGCACTGCTATATTTAAAATGAATAAGCAACAAGGACCTACTGTATAGCATTGGAAGCTCTGCTCAATACCATGTAACAACCTAAATGGAAAAAGAATTTGAAAAAGAAAGGCGCATGTATGTATGTAAAACTGAATCCCTTTGCTGTACACCTGAAACCATCACACATTGTTAATAAACTGTATAGTAATGTAAAGTTGAGAGTTTTTAACAATTGGTTCTGTTTTCACTGCATATGCTATAGTTAACTTTTATTTCTATTTCTTAGTGAAAAAGAAGCATAATCAAAGATTTGTACATTTAGAAGTTTAAGATCACCCTTGTGTGTGTTCTGATCATACCATGGATAGGATAACTTCTTTTAATAATTTAAAAATATCTGTGTTACTTATTTTTGGCTGCACTGGATCTTCGTTGCTTTGCTTGGGCTTTCTTTGTTTTTGGTGAGCAAGGGTTTCTCTTCGCTGTGTTGTGTGGGCTTCTCGTTTTGGTGGCTTCTCTTGTTGCAGAGCACAGGCCCTAGACAGGCAGGCTTCGGGAGTTGCAGCACGCGGACTCAGTAGCTGGGACTCATGGGTTTACTTGCTCTGCGGCCTGTGGAATATTCCTGACCAGGGCTGGAACCCATGTCCCCCGCTTTGGCAGATGGATCTTTATCCACTGTGCTACCAGGGAAGTCCCAGCAAACTCTTTCTAAATGAACATTGTCTGTTATAATATTCGTTATCTGTTTTTCAGGCTCTTTCTTGGTTATTGGATGAGCCCCAGGAATAATCTGGGATCTTTTGTTCCTGAAAATAGACACAGCATTGCTAGTTTGCTATACTCTTTAAATCAGGAGCTGAGCATATTATATGCTGATCAGTTTCATTGTCCCATTAGTAAATATGCTTGCTGTGGGAATACTTGTTTGTGGCTCAGGAAAAAAAATGTGTACTTTAAAGCATAAAAAGTGAGTTGTTTATGAAAAAGGATAAGGGAAATCTAAATGACAGTATTTGTAAATGTTATAATCGACTACCCAGAAATTTCAAGACTCTAGTATTAGGAATGTTAAAAAAGTTGAACAAACTTTCTGGGTCATAGATTCAGAAACTAAGCTATACAAACTAAATACTGTTTCTGCATACAAATAACAACTTCAAAATATGGTGTAGAGATAGTACTTAACAATGATAGTAAAACTACCGTGAACCTAGGAATCAATCTAAAAGAAGTATAATTTTTTAATGGCATGAATAGTCATTTAGTTGTTAAGTTGTGTCTAACTCTTTTGCAACCCCCATGGACTGTGGCCTGCCAGGCTCCTCTATCCATGGGATTTCCCAGTCTAAAACAGTGGAGTAGGTTGCCATTTCCTTCTCTAGAGGATCTTCTCGACTTAGGGATAGAATCTTTGTCTCCTTCATTGGTAGGTGGATTCTTTACCACTGAGCCACTAGGGAAGCCCAAATGAAAAAGACTGAATATGTATTAATAAATAGAGAGAGATATTGTGTTCACAGATGGGAAGACTCAGTGTCATAAAATTGTTAATTTGCCTTCAAATTAATTACTATGTTCATCTGACCAAAATCTTAGCAGTTTTATGTGTGTGTATGTGTGTGTGTGTGCCTTGAAAATCTAATCCCAGAAATTATAGGGAAAAGCAAAAAGCCTAGGAAGTTTTTGAAACATTTCATTGTGGAGTTATTCACCCTACCAGATAGATCAGTTATTAAACTCTTAGTATTTAAGATTGTGTTTTATTAACAGGGGAATAGAAAACAGATAAATGGAAGGAACTTAGTTCAGAAACTACATACTCAAATATGGAAATGTGAAGTGTGACAGAAGTTCAGTTCAGTCGCTCAGTTGTGTCCGACTCTTTGCGACCCCACGAACTGCAGCACACCAGACTTCCCTGTCCATCACTAACTCCCAGAGCTTGTCCAAACTCTTGTCCATCGAGTTGATGATGCCATCCAACCATCTCATCCTCTGTCGTCCCTTTGTCCTCCTGTCTTCAGTCTTTCCCAGCATTAGGGTTCTTTTCTAGTGAGTCAGTTCGTTGTATCAGGTGGCCAAATTATTGGAGTTTCAGCTTCAGCATCAGTTCTTCCAGTGAATACTCAGGACTGATTTCCTTTCGGATGGACTGGTTTGATCTCCTGGCTGTCCAAGGGACTCTCAGGAGTCTTCTCCAACACCACAGTTTAAAAGCATCAATTCTAAGTAGTAAGTAAATTTCTTTTTCTGAGTTTGAGAACATGGCTCATCCAAATGGAGAAAGTAAAATTAGATTATCTTGTCCCACATACAAAGAGAAATTCCAATTGGATTAATAAGGCTAGCTGTGAAAAACTGCACTTAAAAATCTTCAAAGAGAAATTAAAGGATAATATTTCTATAAACTTTCTGAGAAAGGGATTTCTTAAGTGTAAAATGTATGAATCATGAATGAAAATAAATAAGTTTGACTACATTAAAATGAAAATTTTCACTGTTCAAACAAGTGAAAAAAGATACAGAAAGATGGGTTAGCATTTTTAATTTTAAGAGCCCTTATAATCAATTACAAAAGCAAAGTGTTGCTAGAATAATGGACAGAGTACTAGAAAAACAGAATAAAAACCTGAGCGACTGGTAAACATTTTTAAAGGATGTTCAACTTGATGATTCATCAGCATCATTCTTATTAAGGTAACTGAAATATTGTGTGCTCATCAGATTGGCAAAAAGTATGAGATGTATGTCAGGTGAGGATATAGAGAAAAAGTACTCTCATATACTGATAGTAGCAGTATAAACTGACAGAACCACTTTTGAAAGGAGTGCAGCCTCTCACATTCCTCATATTACCTGCAGAATTAAATACTTGACCTCCTACCAATTCCATTTCCTGATTTAAGTCCTAGGAAAAACTTTTCCATAGATTCACAAGAGCACATTTGAAGGAATGTTCCTTGTTGTACTGTTCATAGTGTTCCAAAAACTGCAAACAGCAATAACATAAATGAAATACTACAGAGGAACTGTTAATACAGTGAATGAAATAGAACTGCATGGACTGATCATAATAAATTCAAAAATATTCATGGTAGTGAAGTATCACATTTAGGAGAGTGGTTGCCAGAGGTTAGCTGTAGAGCTCTAGGTGCTTCACAAGTGAAAATATTAACATTTGCTAAAACTGGGTAATGGGTACAATGGTGTTCTCTAACCAGAATATTCAGTCAAGCTTTCTGAGTTGATGGAAATCCTCTGTAACTTCACTGTCCAATATAGCAAGCAGCACTTGAAATGTGGCCAGTGTGACTGACGAATTGAATTTTTAATTTTATTAAATTTTAATCTGTGGCTGGTGCTGCTGTGGTTGGTGCTGTGTTGGATACTGGTGCTCTGTACTTTTTAGTTAATAATATTCACTGATAGCTCAGTTGGTAAAAAATCCTCCTGCAATGCAGGAGACCCCAGTTTGATTCCTGGGTCGGAAAGATCCGCTGGAGAAGGGATAGGCTACCCACTCCAGTATTCTTGGGATTCCCTTGTGGCTCAGCTGGTAAAGAATCCACCTGCAGTGCGGGAGACCTGGGTTCGATCCCTAGGTTGGGAAGATCCCCTGGAGAAGGGAGAGGCCACCCGCTCCAGTATTCTGGCCTGGAGAAGTCCATGGACTGTATAGTCCATGGGGATACAAAGAGTTGGACACAACTGAGTGACTTTCACTTACTTAACCAAAACATACATACATACATAATTACTTATTTTTAAAAACATTTATATATTTATTTATTCTTGGCTGCAGCAGGTCTTCGTTGCAGAACGTGGGAGTTTCATTGTGGTGCCTGGGGTTCTCTCTAGTGGTGGTGCACGGGCTTAGAAGCAAAGCATACATATATTTTTAAAAGAAACTGTTCAGTGGCTTCGCAGTTCTGCTTCCTAACAAATTCTTGGTGATGTGCTCATGAAGTCACTAAGTACCACAAACAGAGTAGCTTAAAAGAGATTTTACAGGTACTTTTGTTTTCAAAATGAATGTGATTCCTAACTTAAGGTATTTAGTGTCAGGATACAAAGAGTATGGAGTATGAAAAATAAGGACTCCCTGTTTCTGAGTTTACTATAGTGACATTTTGGATAGTGAGGTCAAGGATCTATGTTGCAGCATTGTTTTTCACAGGGGAAAAACTGGAAATAACCTAAATTCCCATAACAGAAGAGTGGGGAAAAAAAAAGGGGCCTACTGGCCCAGGACTATCCAGCGTTGGGATGGAGTGAAGCAGAGGTGATGCTCAGTTGTTTACCTGGCATGGCACCAGAGAGAGCAGTCATCCAGCAAGAATGGCTCTCAGCTCTTTCGTCCTTTGTTCTCTGCTCTGCATTAATTGCCAAACCTGGAGGAGGTCCTGGGGGAGTGGCTGGGGGAAGCAGCTGTTTAACTAACTAGTATAACTAGTATAGAAGTAGTTCATTAAAAAAAATTAGTACCATTAATACTAGATTGGCAAATGTGATGAATATTCATTCTTCTTATATGTATCCATATAGAAGAGTTGCAAAGATGTATTGAGTGAAAAAATTATGATGCAAGCAGATATTAAGTGTATCAGTTTACTAGTGCTGTCATAGCAAACTGGGTGGCTTTATTAAAATTAACAGAAATTGATTGTTACTGTTCTGGAGACTAAAAGTCTAAGAGCAGTGGTGTCAGCAGGGCCATGCTGTCTCTGAAGGACCTAAGGGAGGTGATTCCTTGTCTCTTGTTATCCATCCTTGATGTTCTTTGGCTTGCAGCTGCATCCAGCCTCTCATCATGTGGCCTTTTCTCATGTGCCTGTCTTTCCTCCTCGTCTTATATGGACACCAGTCCTATAGGATGTAGGGCCCACCCTAATCCAGTGTAATCTCTGTTGATTGTATCTACAAAGACCCTATTTCCAAATAAAGTCTCATTGACAGGTTTTGGGTGACACCAATTTGGAGGACATTGTTCAGTGTGATATATTATGATGATGTTTATGTAAACTAGAAACTATACAAAGGAATGTGTGTGTGTGTGTGTGTGTGTGTGTACATGTGTGTCTGTGCATGTGCACATGTATCAGTTTACACATAAAGTATTTGAAATGGACTGGAAAGATATATTCCGAACTCAAGATAGTGGTTATTCCTCTTTGGGGGAATAAAATGGAATTTGTATCTTAAAAAATAAAACATTAAGTGTTAATGTTAATAAAATGTTACTATCAATTGTGGGAGTATGGAAGTTAATTATTATTTGTGTTTTTCTATGTCCAAATTTAATTTCTTGAACAGGTGATACTATATATTGCTATGTAATATTCTAGCCTGTGTAACATATGGAAAAAATATATTCAATAAAGACAAATATCTGGGGGAAAAGGCTGAAAAGAAACCAAACAATTATATATTTTTTGCGAAGAAAGATATTTTCAGATCCTCCATGGCTTTTCTTCTACATATTAATTGAGTTATTTTAGCATAAAGTGATAAATAGATATAATGTGTGATCAAGGTGATAAATCTGTAGATATTAAACTATACGAACATTGAATGTAAGAGATGAGGAATTTCTTTTATAAGAACCAAATAAATAGGTCAAGATCTACAGCTAGGTTACCAAGAAAATTGTCTGTATGCTGCCTATTATATATCAGTGTCCTGTGGGAAACTGTGTGAGTTCTGTAACTAATTATTTTTAATTTTTCTTAGACACTACCAGAATTTCCAGACAATAATTTACTTTTCATAGTAAGAAAAGATGGACCTTTATGTAAATGCTAAATTGGATCTCTAATTTTCATAGTAACGTCATAAGTTTACTATGTGGATACTTACTAAATATTTACTGAACGTTGAATGAAAAAGACTACTTTTATTCAAAACACTTCTTCCATCCAGTTTTCTGATTGACACACACAGGCAGATGTTAAGAACCAGTGACCTCGGTTTCAAATAAGGGTGGCTTATGATAATTTATTTGTAAACACAGAAGCCAAAGGAGAAGAGAAACCAAACTATATTCAAGCATGTGACCTTTTAAAAGACAGAGACTCCTGTCACTAGTTAAGCTGCCTGTTGAGTATCCTGGGTTAGTATTCTCCTGGAGACTTAGAGCTGTGGTTCCTAAACTTCTTGGTCTTTACACTTAAAAATAGTTGAGGACAACAAATAATTTTTATGCAAATAATCTTTATGTGGGTTATTGTTCTCTATGTTAAATGTATTAGGAATTAAAACAGATTTAAAAAATATTTGACTAGTTAATTTAGAAATAATTATTACAATAAACCCATTACACGTTAGAAAAGATGGACCTTTATGTAAATGCTAAATTGGATTTCTAATTTTCATAGTAACGTCATAAGTTTACTATGTGGATACTTAGTTACAGATTTTTGGATAGTTAGTAACAGATTTTTATGAAAGTAACTGTTTTCCACAAACAAAAATTTAGTGAGAAGAGCAGCATTGTTTTACATTTTTGCAAGTCTCTTTAATGAATTGCCTTAACAGAGTCTTAGGTCTCCTTCTGTATTAAATTAATTGTGCTATTAGGCATGTTAGGTAGCCTTCAGAAAACTGAACTGTACCCTCATGAGAGAATAAGAGTGAAAAGAAATGTCTTGATGTTAAAAAAGTAAAGTCGCTCAGTCGTGTCTGACTCTCTGCGACCCCTTGGACTAGCATGTCCAACTCTTTGCGGCCCCATGGACTGTAGCCCACCACATTCCTCCGTTCCTTCAAGAGTATTGGAGTGGGTTGCCATTTCCTTCTCCAGAAGATCTTCCCAACTCATGGATCAAACCTGGGCCTATTACTAATGTTTCTGTTTTTCTTCTACAGTCCTTCTTCAGTGTAAGTGGGGACTGGATCCAGGGCCTGCCGTGGATATTCAAATCTGCAGATATTCAAGTCCCATAGTCAGCTGTCTATATCCGTATTTGAGGATGCAACCACCTAATACGGGGGGCTGACTGTTACGCTTATTGAAAAAAATAACCCCGTATAAATGGACCCATGCAGTTCAAACCCATGTTGTTCAAGGGTCGATTGCAGTCTCTTCTTTCTAGAACTCTTATTAAGTATATTATGGATCTCCACATTTCTCTTATATTTTGTCTTTTTGCCTTTTATTGCTATTGTCTGAGGGGATGTCTGAGTTTTGTCTTTCAGATCACAGATTCTCTTTTCCATAGTGCCCATTCTGCTAATTCTTCTCTCTTAAGTTTCAGTCATCACTCTTTTTAACCTTCAGGGGCTTTTCTTCATTCTCTGATTCTCATTTTTCATAGTTGCCTGTTCTTATTTTGTGGTTACAGTATTCTGTCAGATCTCATCAAAGATACTGATTAGAATTTTTAAAAAGTTTCCCCAGCTTCTTAAATTATCTTTGTTTAATTGGGGATCTGTTTGTTGTTCTTTTTTTTTTTTATTTTTTTTTATTTTTTCAGTGGGTTTTGTCATACATTGATATGAATCAGCCATAGAGTTACATGTATTTCCCATCCCGATTCTTATTTAGTTTCACTTTATTTACTTTTATTTGTTTCATGCAATATTATTTATAGTATTTATTTCATACAATATTAGCTTTCATATTATTTTTTATTTAGTAAATATAAAATATAAACCCAATAAATGTAAACATAATTGGAAAAAATAGTATAATGAATTTCTATGGATTCATCAACATTCTTCTGTTCTTATTTCATATACCCACTCCACCCTCTCTGCCTTTTCTATTTTGACTAAAATAGATTTCTTACTCCTATAAAACATATATATATATATATATATATATATATATATATATATATATAAAATTTCATTTGCAAATATTTAAATATCTCATGCCCATAAATGTGGGCATAAAAAAATAAATATAGCACCATTATCACATCCAACAAAATTGACAATATTTTATTGTGCCTGCTAATATTCAGTTTTCTTTAAAATGTCTTATTGAGTTGGTTGGTTTGAATCAGTTTCCAAAGACTGCTTAATGCATTTAGTTCTTAACTCTTAATCTGCAACAGTGTTTTCCTCTCTCTCCATACTACACCATTTATTTTTTATAGAAACTGGCTTGTTTATTTAGTAGAATTTCATACATTTGGCTTTGGCTGATTATGTCATTGTTATGTGTTATTTATTGTGTTTTTCAGTCCTCTGTATTTCATACTTACTGGCAGTTAGAACAGAGGCTTGTTTGGATTCAGCTTCTCTTTCAGATTACTGAATTTCTATGCTTTTTCTGTAGCTTCTTATTGTCCATTCATAGCTGTAAAAGAAAGTCAGACTCACTTGTTTTGAAAGGTAGGGGGTGCCTCCTTTTGGAAGATGTGGATGGTAAGAGTCCACTGCAGAGAGGGCAGGAATCAGCCAGAAGTCTTGTTCTTTTTCAGGTATAGATGGAAAGAATGTGGCACCTTGGCTCCATGTCAAGGAGAAAAGAAGTTAGGGTGACCTTAGAGGAAGAGGATGTTAGGGGAGTCCTGTGCCAGTTGAGCCTGCTGGGTTTTGTGCGTTTTGCCTCCTCCGCTGTGACCAGGAATTGGCCACTGTGTTGCCCAGTTTTTCTCTCTCTGTGGTATGGCCGTGGGACTACACCAGCTGAAGCTAGACAGCTCTCACTTACCGAGGCCTGGAGGCAAGCCCCAGAGCCGCCTGCTCTGAAGAGCCTGAGCAGAGCGTGGGCCCATCTCTTCTTGAAGACCTTAGCTAAGTTACACGCTTGGTCTCTCCTTGACCCAGGGGTGCAGATTTTCTGTGGCTGTTGCGACAACTCTACTTTTCAAGACATTTCTTGGTTTTCTTATTTTTTGCTTTCAAAAGAGTGACCTCTGACGGTTGTGCTGTCAATCTTATCCTATTTATCCTTATACCTTTTTAGATATAGCTTCTATTTGTCTACTAACAAAATTGTCTGTTTTTCTTTTAATTTGAGAAGGAAGAAGAAGTAAATACATCACAGTTTTGCTATCTTGAACTGAAATTCTCATGATTTATTTTTATATACTATTTAACTCACCTTCAGAGCAAATCCATGGCTTATCAGAAATTGTAGACATGGATAATCCCTTCTTCCATAAAGCAATCATACTTACTTAAACTTTTCTTCCCCATTACAGATGTTAAAAAATATTACTTGGTATTCAGAGCGGGTTTTAACTGAAATTTCACTGGGAAGTCTCCTGATACTGGTTGTAATAAGAACCATTCAGTACAACATGACAAGGACAAGAGTAAGTATTCCGTAGCTATTTTTCTACCTTTGTATATACAATGCAATGAAGACTATAGTTTAAAGCAGTCTCAATATTTAGAGTGCTAACATTCTCATGGAGTATGGTAGAAAAGTATAGATCATCATATATTCTCTGTATTATGATCCTAAGGTAATGTTTCTAGTGTCTGCATCTGAGTATTTCATAGGTTGTATGATCAGAGAGATTTTACATGAATAGAAAATAAATGGTGTAGCTCCTTTGCCTTTGCCGAACTGATAAAACTGACTTAAGTTTAAGAAGTGGCAACAACAAACCTTAAGAAAATGCAGACACAAGAAAATATGAATTCAGATGGGACAGAAGCATAGAGAAAAAGAGAATATTTTAAAGAGTGAAAGGAAAATTTGAACTAGGTTGTATTTGGTATACCTTAGAGCAGATGTCAGCTCCAGCCACTAGGAAGTATACAGAATTCATAGCTCAGGGAAATGGTCAAGTTTACTGCACCATTTTCAGTTACTCCCTTCTGGGAGGCTGACGTAGATACATGTCTACAATCTTTTATCTGAAATTCTACATGTCCACAATCTTTTATCTGAAGCTCTTGGGGCCACATGTGTGTTTTAGAATGGAGAATTTTTTTATTTTAGAAAGATATTTATAGTTCTTATGCTACACAATATGTAATCGTTAGGTTCTGGAGCTGCACACTGTAACTAGACATTAATATTTCTGCAGTGAAATATTTCATTCTTCTCCAGGGTGGGCTTAATGAAGACTATAAATACCATCATCGTCTTTTGTGCCAGATGTTGCTTCCAAATTAGTGGTGAAAAAACTTTCTGCACTTTACAGGTTTTAGAATTAAAAGAAACGGATTGTGGGTCTGAATTCTCTGAAATGAGTGACAGTTGACTTTCCACTTGTTTCTGGTTAACCTTGCTGAAAATGTCTAGAAGACCTGATGTGTGTTTTAAACTTCTGCTCTCTGATGTGTGTTCTAAACGTCTGCTCTCTGGCAGGACAAGTACCTTCACACAAACTGTCTGGCGGCTTTAGCGAATATGTCTGCGCAGTTTCGTTCCCTCCATCAGTATGCTGCCCAGAGGATCGTCAGGTAAACACAGCTAAGAAAGAGATGCGGTTTTGGCTTTTTGAAAAGAATACTATGGTGGTCCCTTTTAAAAGGCTATCTAGGAGGAATATAACATTTTTCTACTTAATTTTTAATCACCTTCTTGTTTGGTTGAAAATACCTTGTTCTGCTTTGTTTTCTAACTCAGACATTTTAATCAAAGTCAGTCGTATTTGCTTTCAACCTTTTTATAAAAATCTAGGTTTAAGCTTGTGTGATGGCCTTTTGCAGAGGAGCAGGTCTATTTCTTAATAATGCAGACTAAATCTTGATTCACATATTTGCTGAGCATCACTCTGCCCTTTTAAAAAGGAGTTATCTACTTGTTTTAGAGAATTTTTTTTCATAGCAGTTAACCATTTTATTATTTCCTGTTGCTGGAGAAAGAAATGGCAACCCATTCCAGTATTCTTGCCTGGGAAATCCCATGGACAGAAGAGCCTGGCGGGCTACAGTTCATGGAGTTGCAAAGAGTTGGACACGACTGAAGCAACTAAGCATGCATGCATGCATTGCTGCCATAATGGATTACCACAGATTAGGGGCTTAAAGCAGCACACATTGTATGGCAAAAACCACTACCGTATTGTAAAGTAATTAGCTTCCAATTAAAATAAACAAATGAAAAAAACACATTTATTATACAATTCTGTAGGTTAGACATTCAACAGCGGTCTCACCAGGCTAGAACCAAGATATCAGGAGGGCTGCTACCTTTTCTGAAGGCCCTCGAGGAGAATCTCTTTCCTTGCCTTTTCCAGTTACCAGAAGCTGCCCACATTCCTTGGCTCATGGCCCCTTCCTGTGTTTTCAAAGCCAGCAACAGTATGTTGTTGAGTCCTCCTCACATCTCATCACTTCAGTGACCTCTTCTACTTTGAGGACTCTTGTGAATGCCTTGACCCTACCTGAATAATGTAGGGTGATCTATCCACCTCAAGATCCTCAGCTGAATCACAACTAGAGTCCCTTTTTCCTTGTAAGGTCAAATATTCATAGGTTCATGAAGGGTAGATGTGGACATTCTGAGGAAGCCATTACTCTACTTGTCAAACATCGCCAGACACTCCCATCCCTTCCCTATTCTTTGCCAAAGACAATCTTTCAGGTTAGGAAAACTAATTAACAAGTCAATGAATGAATATCATTTGCAAGATTTAACAAATATGGGTACTTTTTCATCTTCAGGCAGGATGCTCAGTATTGTCCTTGCAACTGCCAAGCAGAACATTTGTGATGTATTCAGTGATACTAGATCCTTTCTTTTAATTCTTGATTTTGAGGCAGTGCAGCCCTGATGATTAGTTACGTTCCAGTCATTGGTGAGTATCACAACTCCATGTCACTTTTATTTTTTTTTTTTTTTTTTTTTTAAATATTATTTTATTAGTTGGAGGCCAATCACTTTACAACATTTCAGTGGGTTTTGTCATACATTGACATGAATCAGCCATATAGTTACACGTATTCCCCATCCCGATCCCCTCTCCCACCTCCCTCCCCACCCGACTCCTCCATGTCACTTTTAAACTCAGATCTCACTTTCCATCCTTTGGTTAGAGACAGTTATTGACCTGGGCTCATTTTTAATAATTAGTCATAATTAACTTATGTTCTTAGTCTATTTGTCTTCAGGATTTAGCACAAGATAATTTTATTTGACTCACTGTTTTAATAGTACACTATTTTGAATTTTATTTTATTTTTTTGGTTTGTACTTGAGAGATTGTCTGTTTGACTGACTTTGGATTCAACTTTGGAGCTCAAATTTCTGTGCTGACTAACGTAGAAAGCCAATGGTATTTGGAGAAATAAGAAATGTCATTAAATTTGTGATTTGGGAATATTTATATCAAGTTTATTATCATTAAGGGGTAGTGCTTTAATTCATTTTACTGGAGCTGTTTTTTTTTAGTATTTAGTGCACAACTGTGTTAGGCAGTGCAAAGGGTATCAAAATTAGTTATAAGAATTCCTACCCTTGCATAGCTTGTAATTCAGTAGCCAAGACAAGACAGAAAACCAACATATGTTAAATTCCAGCAGAATGTAGTAAATATTGGAGTGCAAAGAAAAATCTCTGCAATGAGTGTGAGGGGTTGGTTCAGAGAATGGTGAGGTCACATCTCACTAAAAAATTGGGCAAAGTAAATAGAGAGGGCCAGCTCTAGAGTCTGCCCTGATAGGGGAGAGCATCAGCCACACAACCCAAAACAAGAGGTGGGAGAGCGTGATTTACATTTAGAAGATAACCACTTAATTCATTTGGTGTGTTGTGGACCGGTGCAGGGATTATAGGAGAGAAACTTGGAAGAACCAGCTGGGTCCTTCTTGCGGAGGGGTTTGGATTGCTATTGCTATTGCTATTGGATTCACAGTTCAGGATAATGGAAGGAATAGAAAGAAAAGAAGGTCTCATTTTCTGTACCAACAAAAAAACAAAACAGGAAAGTCAATGAATGAGTTGTAAATGGATTTGAAAAGAAAGGCTTTAAATGTGTAGAGTTATCAGTGTTAGCAGTTGATGTCTGTCTGTTGTGTGTTATACTGAAGGCTGTGCAGTTCTCACGGTTCCCCAGTGCGGTCAGTGCTTCTGGTTCAGGTGCCACAGTGGAGTAGCTAGACCAGAGCATCTGTATCATGTTGGAGGGAACTTGTTAAAAAGGCAGAGAGTTGGCCCAACTTCAAATCTGTTGAATCAGAGCCTTCCATTTCCACGAGATCCCTGAATGGCTTGCTCATGCCTTAAAGTTTGGAAAGTACTTTGAGTTTGGGCTTGGAAATAAGATTTAGTTCCTTAGGAAACACTTGTCTTGAATTGGAAGTGGGAGCAAGATTTTTTTGTATCTTGAGGAAACTCATTCTCCACTAAATGTTTGTGTTTAGGATATAAAATTGTAAAGTATAGTAAGGAATGCATAACCCAAAACTGTTTAGATACACAGGAGATTTATTACAGCAGCACAGCTCAAGACCCACCAGATGCTATAGCAGCTCCTTCAAGTGTGAGAAGTCATTAGTTTTCACATTTACGTTTCCTAAATCCTTTTTTAGGAAGAGACTGCACAGTTTATCCATCCTTTGCAAAACCTAGAGGAGTCAGTATTTCCTGTGCTCATCAACAAAATGCAAAACAGAATGACGTGTCTCATTGCTGTGAAAGTTAGATGTGAATAAAGCTTTAAAAAATCTTCTTAGCCGGACATAAATACATGGAATGATTTCATATGGTATCTAAGGTGTTGTTTCATGTTAAATGACACTGTGTCTTCCACAAATCCTTGGTATTCTAGAGAAACTGCAAACATACATGGTATGGGTATTGCTCACATGTGAAATTTTTTGAAAGTACTGTGAGTGTGGATATTTGATATGATCATTATTTGGAACTGTAGGGTTATTAACTCAGTTAAAATATTGATGTGGAATAGATTATATGCAAGAGATTGTTGTGAGTTACAAATACATTATCATGTACTTCTTGCCCTTAAGACTTTCCCTGTTGCCTCTCTCATCCCATCACCTCCTCCCCCACGGCTCCTTCCTCTGGCTCCTCTAGCTTTGGCCCCTGGTAGCTCAGCTGGTAAAGAATCCACCTGCAATGCAGGAGACCCCAGTTCAATTCTTGGGTTGGGAAGATCCCCTGGAGAAAGGATAGGCTACCTGTTCCAGTATTCTTGGGCTTCCCTAGTGGCTCAGATGGTAAAGAATCCACCTGCAATATAGGAGATCTGGGTTTGATCCCTGGGTTGGGAAGATCTCCTGGAGGAGGACATGGCAACCGACTCCCGTTTTCTTGCCTGGAGAATCCCCATGGACAGAGCAGCCTGTCAGGTTACAGTCCATGAGGTCGCAAAGAGTCAGACACGACTGAGTGACTAACACACACATACTTTTATCCAGTATTTCATATTGGGTTCTTCTCTCTTTGCTCATTTTTCTTGGGAGTTCACATCTGTGCCTGTGACTTTACCTACTGTGCGCTTTTATACTGAAAACCATCCAGATCTACATTTATAATCCCAGTCTTTTCTCCTTTTTCCTGAGGCAGGCAGTATAGTGTAGTGGTTAAGAGCACAGACTCAGAGTTTGGGACCTCAGCTTCAAAACTGACTAGCTATGGCATCTTGGAGAAGTTCCTTCATGGGGTGACAGTAGTTGCTATCTCAATGAATATTTGTAAAGTGATGCGTAGTGTTCACCATGTTAACTGTTGGTCACATTAGCCCTAGCTCTTCTAACTTTGCTACTTGGATGTTCCATACTTTTGTCAGACTTTTATTGTGTTTAAAACAAAATTCATTTTTGAACGTGCTCTTCCTGTTAAATTCCCTATCCAAGATAGTGTCCCTCACTGCAGCCATCTAAATTGCCAAGTCAGATACCTACAAATAATTCTGTAGGATTTATTCCTTCTCGTCAAATGCTCTATCTGACTGGGCCCTGGCATTCTTAACTCTACCTTTGTAGCTAGCCTTTATGCCCTCTTTTCTGGTTTACCCTGTCTTGGTTCATGTGTTTATCATCTTTATCCCAAGCTAGTTCTTTAGTTGGCCTTGTCCTTTTGCTTCCCTCCCAGCTCCTCTACAGTTGATCTCTACAGTGCTCCATTCATTTGAAAAGCAAATCTGTATTGCTTCCTATGCTTAAAATCCTTAAGGGGCTTCCTGTTGCCAGCTGGTAAAAATTCAGCCTCCTCAAAGTCATGGCTCTCAGACACAGGTAGTTTTTGCCCTCAGGGTACATCGGGCAACGTTGAGAGTCAAGGTGTTTTTGTTGTTGTTTTGTTTTCTTGCTATTTTGTTTTTTCTGTAGGCACAACTGGGGAGGAGGTTGCTACTGACATCTAGTGGGTAGAGGCCAGGGATATTGCCAAATATCCTGTAATACACTTGACAGCAAAGAACTGTCTATCCCCAACTGTCAGAAGTGCTGGGGCTGAGCAGCCTTGTCCTAGAGTGACGTGATCTGAGCCCTGCCCTTTGCTTTTTTAAAAATTTATTTATTTATTTATTTGGCAGCACTGGGTCTTCCCTGGGCTTTTCTGGTGGCTTAGCTGGTGAAGATCCTGCCTGCAATGTGGGAGACGTGGGTTTGATCCCTGGATTGGAAAGATCCCCTGAAGAAGGGAACAGCTGCCTACTCCAGTATTCTGGCCTGGAGAATTTCATGGACTGTATAGTCCATGAAGAAGTTGCAGAGTTGGACAGGACTGAGTGGCTTTCCCCGGGTCTTAGTTGTGACATGTACGCTCTTAGTTGTTTTCATGTGGGATCTAGTTCCCTGACCAGGGATCAAACCTAGGCCCCCTGTGTTGGGAGCGTGAACTGTTAGCCACTGGACCAGCAGGGAGTCGCCTGCCCTTTGCTCTTCATCTTGTATTGATACTTGATGCTTAGCCCTCTGTCCCTACTGAATCATTATAGTTCCCTCCTCTCTCATAGTTGCACTCTTGTGTCTGGATAATTGTGGTCTGGTATTAGAAAGAAGTTGAGGCAGTTCCTGGTGTCACCTCTTCTTTCTGTAGATTCTTTCCCACCAGGTTCCTTGCCCTCTCTTCTGTTTTATCTTGAACCTGCAGTGGTCAGGTGCCCTCCACCGCCACCACCAGTACAGCACCACCAATAGGCCTTTTTTTTCTTCAGACCCACCTATCTGGCTGTTTATTTCTTTGTAGCAGTCTAGCAATCACATCGAGAAGGCAATGGCACCCCACCCCAGTACTCTTGCCTGGAAAATCCCATGGATGGAGGAGCCTGGTAGGCTGCAGTCCATGGGGTCGCGAAGAGTCGGACACAACTGAGAGACTTCACTTTCACTTTTCACTTTCATGCATTGGAGAAGGAAATGGCAACCCACTCCAGTGTTCTTGCCTGGAGAATCCCAGGGACGGGGGAGCCTGGTGGGCTGCCGTCTATGGGGTCGCACAGAGTCATGACTGAAGTGACTTAGCAGCAGCAGCAGCAGTCACACAATCAGTTTCTGGTCTGGGAGCTAGTTTCTAAGGTAGAAATGGAGAGGAAAGGGGCCAGGGAAAGGAAAAAGTCACATGTTAGAAAATATGGATTCTCACAGAGTAGAGGGTCGGGGAGAGAGAACTTAAGAGTCTTGACCTGGCCGGTGTAGGTCCTTGTGACTCACGGAGCTGGCCCAAGTTGTAAGTCTTGTTGCTTAAGCAGAGTAGTAATTACTGGGGGGTAAAGGATCTCTCTTGGATTTCTTTGGATCACTTTTCGAGAGTACCTGTCAGTAGGCACACAAGAGGATTTTAATAAATAGCTAAGGACGGATTCTTAGAGGATGGGCTGGCATCCTGAATTTAAAGCTTAGTTCTGACACTCATCATTCTGAGACTTCATCTAAATTGATTCATCCCATTTTGCAGATATTTGCTGCTGCTTGAAACCTGTGAAGTTAATGACAAAATCTATCACTGAAAACTTTATGGTCTTTTAAATTTCCTGAGAATAAAATAATATAAAACATAGAGTAGATTGTAATTGAAACTATTTAGTTAGAGCAGTACAGTGCTGTTGGGATATTTTTGGTAAAATCTGATCATGTAATTAAAAAAAATTTTAAATTCTTAGTCCATAATTTATGCCTCCTTTTCTTACTGTAAACACCCGCCAGCAGTAAACACACACTCTTCAGGTTTTAACCACAGTCGCTGCTTCCCATCTTTTCTCTGTCTAGCGCAAGTTGGTGGTTTCTGTAAGACAGCTTGTTTGCTCTGCACATGTGATGGTATACATGTATATATATGTGTGTGTGTGTGTGTATATATAACTCAGCTTTTTTTGAAGACTATAAAAAGCACAGGTTGACTTATTTAACGCTGGGTGGTTAGTTCCTCTGTTTTCAACAAATTTAGATCTTTTAGAATAGTCGATGGAGTCAAAGAAAGTTGGAAAATTTGCTTTTAAATACACTCTAGTATTAGGTTACCATCTTAGGCTTCCTCACTTTTGTCCCCACTCATTTAAGTCTTCAGGAGTTATTTTTTGTCTTTTTCTGAACCAACTAATACATTGAACTGGAAACATACAAGAGAATGTTAAGGAGCAAAATGGATGTTTTGTTGTTGGGATGCATTTTATTATACAACATAAAATATTCAGATATATATACACCATGGAATATTACTCAGCCGTTAAAAAGAATTCATTTGAATCAGTTCTAATGAGATGGATGAAACTGGAGCCCATTAAACAGAGTGAAGTAAGCCAGAAAGATAAAGAACATTACAGCATACTAACACATATATATGGAATTTAGATAGATGGTAGCGATAACCCTATATGCAAAACAGAAAAAGAGACACAGAAGTACAGAACAGACTTTTGAACTCTGGGGGAGAACGTGAGGGTGGGATGTTTTGAAAGAACAGCATGTATATTATCTATGGTGAAACAGACCACCAGCCCAGGTGGGATGCATGAGTCAAGTGCTCCGGCCTGGTGCACTGGGAGGACCCTGAGGAATCGGGTGGAGAGGGAGGTGGGAGGGGGGATCGGGATGGGGAATACGTGTAACTCTATGGCTGATTCATGTCAATGTATGACAAAACCCACTGAAATGTTGTGAAGTGATTGGCCTCCAACTAATAAAATAATATTTAAAAAAAAAAATTTCAGATATAGTAACACTGGTTGTTTCTTCTGATTTTGGTGTTTCAGGAATGCTGTCTTATTTTAAAATATAAGGTCCCTTTGATGGTGAATTCATACCTGTCACCTGTAGTGTCTCATTACTTGTCTCTTTTGTTAAACTTAGGACTGGTGAAAGTCTGGAGGCTTATATAATTTAGGGTGTTGGTGTTGCACAGCTGATAAGTGCTGTCACAAGTTTGCCCAGATTAGAAGCCCATGCTCACTCCCCAGCACTTCATGGAAAGACTGGCAGAACATTTGTTAATGAGAGTAACTCACCTGCCATGGGACCATTGACCCCAACCCTCTGGGGGTTCTGAAACAGGTGGTTCTCTGTAACCTAGGGTGGACAGGCCTTTGGTTATTCCATCTGCTGCTCTCAAGCTCTCATTCCAGCTTCCTTATGTAGCTAAGTCCTTAAGGTTATAGTAGCGAAGACTGGAGGGTCTTTTCCCCGTCCTCCCCTTCCTTTTCTCTCTTTCTCTCTTTCTTACTTGAACTGGATAATTGAGAAAGGTATGGATGTGTCAGGTCTTGCAATGCATAGTATATGAGTATATGGATATGTTCCTGGAAAATAAACATGGAAAGGACAAGAACTGTGTATCTTTCAGTCTGAAATGTTTAATGTTTTTCTTACATCTAATCCTTGATGTTAGATTTTACTTGCAATTTAGTATGTATCTATTGAGCTTTTGCTACATACCTACCACTGCCAAGGTCTTCTTTAGTTTCGTATTTGTTTACATTTTAATTTCAAACTAATGCCATTCATTGTATCTAGAAATTAAGTGTACAGTCATATTGGTTTTATTTTTTAAAACTTAATTCAGTTTCAGCCTCATACCATTATCTGATTTCATTGTAGTCAGGAAATTGTTTCTTTAGGGAAGATTATCTAATATTAAGAGTTATAACAAATAATTCAGTTTTGTTTCTAAAATCTTGGTAAGTTGTTTAACTTCTGTTTTCCATCTCTAAGATGATATATGATACCTACTTTGTTGTAGTGTTGTCAAATTAATAATTGGCTTATAAAATCTTTTGTAGCTCTACTTTATGATAACATTTTGAAGTCATTTTAGTCTAAAAATAAATCTACATAGCTTTCGTACAAAAAATTTTTTGCTTTCTGTTAATATCCCTAGATTCTGATTCCTTTCCCAAAGGATCATCAAATTGAGGGAAATATTTGGGAAAAATAGACAGTGAAGACCTCATTGAATATAGATACGATGTTTTTGTTTTGTTTTTCAAATGGGTTAAATGATAGTATTTTATTTTGTATTGGTAAGAGATCTGAGCAGTGGTTTTGCAGTGTATTTCTTTTAAACTTATGTGATTTATTTTTTAAAAGACAGAATTAACTTGTTCTAGCCCAGTGCCTGGGCCATAAAGTAGTTCCAGTTTCTCCATTGCTTTGGTCTTTGCTCATCCTTGTTTGCTCTTGGCAAAGCAGTAGCCAGAAAAGGAAGAAGAGGAATGTTTTGCCTTAAAAATCTGGCTTCCTGCACTTCCTACAGCCAGTGGTACTTTGAAGGTAGCTACATTTTTTAAGAAAAGCTGTGTTATGGTTTGCTTTTCATTTTAGCCCTTTCTTTAGAAGTTAAATTGAGAGCATTTAGACAGCTCCCAGTTGAAAACTTGTAAGTTTCCAATAGAAAATGTCTTACTGTTCAGAGATTCCTACCATCATACAGCGTAGCATCTTGGTAGATTTGAGGGGACATGTAAAAAGTTTGTAACTGAATGTTTAAGCTTCAGTTTAGACTGCTGCACATTCAAAATGTCAGTTTTTAAAGAAGCATCTCATACATTCATCTGAATTTTGATTTCTTTTAAGTAAAATTTGATCTTTGTGGACTAAATTGTCACATGGGAAGTTAAACATTAATTTGCATAGCGCTTTATAAAATGTTGCAGTCACATTACAGAGGTAATGGGAGAGTTCAGACTTTGTTCTCTTAGCCTATAATTGTCTACCCCGCGTTCCTGTGTACTACTGTGAAGGATCGGAGATTCTTACTCTAGCTTCAGGTTAACAAATGAGCCATCCCAGTTTTGTGAGTCCTGGTAGAGACTCAAGATTTCATGAGTGAGTCAGAGACAAAGGACAGTTTATTGCTCACAGTAGTGTGAACCAGAGTATCCTCATTTTCTCGTGAGGTTCCCCATGCTTAACAGCACAGCGTGACCAGGGTCAGGTGACATGTGCACATGTAGTGGTTTGCATTACAGTAGAGAACCCTGAGCTTAGGAAAGTGAAAGTTGCTCAGTCCTGTCTGACTCTTTGCCACCCCATGGACTATACAGTCCATGGAATTCTCCAGGCCAGAATACTGGAGTGGGTAGCCTTTCCCTTCTCCAGGGGATCTTCCTGACCCAGGAGTCCAACCGGGATCTCCTGCGTTGCAGGCGGTTTCTTTACCAACTGAGCTATGAGAGTTTAGGAAACCCCATCTTTTATAATAGGTTGCAAGCAAACCTGCGCAAACTCTGCTTTGGATGGAGACACCCTTAAAATATTTGATAGCAGCAAACTGTCCTCTGTTTTTGAGGGTATCATTATTTCTACTTTCTGTGTCTGTTCACTCTACAAAGTCCATGAAAAGAAAACCCAGAGCACCAGGCTGTTAATGCCTCTGCTTACAAGATGTGCAGAAACATCAGAGAACTGTGGGGAACTCTTCCCCTGTAGTCTTAGTACCTAGTTATGCCTTTCTGTTGCCAATTGGAAAAATCTGTCATCAGGTCATTAGGTAGCTTAGTTGATCCTGTTGTAGCTTTTATATCTCACTTGCTAATACATTGGCTTTATGTATCTAAGGAGCAGTAAAGGACTGCCTGGCCTCCCTAGCCTCTGGGTTGTCTATGTGTCACAGTGAATCTCCAGCTCTGGAGTTAGTGTCATGAATGCAGCCCTTAAAACCTTGTTTCTGAATGGCTTTGACATTACCCAAATATTTTGGTATTAAACACAAATCATGAAATTTTATATTTGGAAGGACCTTTAAAGAACATCTAAGAGAAGTTTGCACATTTTACATGCAGCGTATTGACACCTAGATTTATTATATGACTAGTGTTGGTGAACACTACTGCAGAAGCAGATGGAGCAATCAGGCCTCCCGGCTCCTTGCCTAGTATTCCTCCCAGAACAAAAGAGAAAAAAGGTGTATGTTCATGCACACATATTTCCCTCCTTCCCCATATGCACATAGTTGTGATACCTGATACGCTAATAATGCTAAGGTCAGGTTAGAGAAATAAAAATGACTTACTGAAGCCTTTTCCTTCTTGATGAATTGCACGTGCTTCATGGACTTTGTTAAAAAGCATTTTCCAAGGCAAAACAAACCCAAGGGTTGTGCTAAGAGGAGAACTGAGAGTAAACAGAATGGTAAGAGATTTAAAACGACTCGTGTTCAATATAAATACACGGAGAATCGGATATATTATACTTGAGCCAGTGACCCATGAGGGAAGGGAGAATGTGGCTTTAGGGCAAATGGAAGGATAGCTGGGAAAAGGCAAATACTGCAGAGGTAGGTAAATACTCCCCACCACCAATCACGATGAGTACTCTGAGCATTTAACATTTGTTTATTCACTTAATGGGCCTCAATTTCCTCATTTACAAAACGGGAATATCCTCCTAGGACTGCCATGAGGAATAAATGGGTTATTATGCCTAAAGCACTTAGAATATATTGTCTTTTCAATAGCAGTCATTTAGGAATTACCAGAAGGAAAAAATTCTTTCTTGTTAGAGAACAGACAGTACCACGTCTTGCTTATGGTGGTTCAGTAGGTATTGGAATGAATGATGAAATTCTGACACTGACTGGATTTAAAGAAAATAGTTAAAATCTTTGGCTCTAGGTGAGGAGAAAACAACATGCCATATAGACCACTGTTGTTATTTTTGTTTTTATTTATTTTTGTACAGCTGGTAACTGCCATGTACTACACACTGGGCCCTGTACATGTTATTTGTATTATGTGATGATACATGTACTGTTATTTTCATTTGATAGTGAAGAAACTTAAGTTTCAGACAAGTAGTTAGTTTATGGCCGCCTTGCTGAACAGTGAGAATACTGGGATTTAAGCCTTTTTCTCTCCACCGCAATACTGTACTACCTCCCATTGTCAAGTGCTTCTTATAAATGAAGCTTTAAACTAAAAGCATGCAAATAATTTCTGTACAAGGTATTTTAATATCACATCCTGTCCTGGGTAAGTTATTTTCTATCTTTCTAAGCATGTGATCCCCTTGTTGATGTATTTTTAAAAAATTGTTGACTTTTAGTGACTGAGAAGAGTCCAGGGTGAATGAGGGGCATCTGAGACTCTTTGTAGTACTGTAGCAGCTTTTCTCAGTTGGGGTTCCGTGAGGGAGTCCAGCCCTGTGGAGAATGAGATGAGTGAGTTTGCTCAGTTCTTCCAAAGATGGCACACAGACAACACCTTCCTAAACATGTAGGAGAGAGGTTGATTGATTAGCCAAACTCACACCTTCTTAGGAATTCTGGTTGAAGAGGATCTGAAGGACTTTTTCAGTTTGAGACCCACAAGTTAAGATAAACTACTGTAGGAACCCAATATGACACTCCTGTTAAATTTTTCCATTGTAACTACCAGGAGTGCTTGTTTTCTTACCTTCATTAGTCAAACATAAACATCATACTGAAGCCCAGGAACATTTGTATATTATTCACTTCATGAACTTTCATGTACTCAGTAGTCCTAGAAATTCAGAAGTGTACATAACCCTGTCATTCATTATTCACTACTTAAGCATAATCATGGGACCTTTGTATATAAGGTAGTTCAGAGACCTTCATATCATTACAGGTTTTCCATTTAGAGTCACTTAGTCGTAAATAAATTACTGAGATTCTAAATGTACCCTTTGAGAGACTATAGAGTAACTGCTTCTAATAATGTTTTCTTCATGGAGTATTTTATGACATGATTGTGATTTTTTAAAACAAGGGTAGGTATTTAGGGGTCATTTAGTCATTTATCAAATATTTTCTACGTCTGCTTTGTGTTAGACATTGCTGGTCATGGGAGATTCGTGTCATATATTTGTGCTCTGCTTTCAAAGAGTTTCTAATCTGGCCAAGGCAGTGGATTAATAACCACAGGGCAGCATAAGAAGTGCACTGATGACAGGGCTACAAGGGAGAAAGCAGACAGCTGACCTGACTACCACTGCAGCCTTCCCCAGTCAGGTGATGCTCAAGTTTTCCTGCTTTTATACCGGTGATAAGGGAGGTGGTTCTTTTCTCCCATGGTCTTGCTCTCCTAGGTTAAGATTTCATTTATATAAATATGGTTCCCTTTTAGCTAGTTACAGAAAAACTCACAAAACTTAACTTCAACTAACTTGATTCCTAGAGGAAGCTCATAAAATTTTTTAAAAATATGTATTAAAATAAAAGCAATTGCTGCATAAGCTCTCTAGAAAGCTGACCTTAGAGCAACTTTATTTTCCTATTCTAAAAACTTTAAGTTTTGCTATAGTTGTCAGATTATTGAAATACTCATATGACTTTAAAATTTGATGTGACTGAAGATGCAGATAAGATCAGCGCTTCCCTGATGGAGTGGGATGGGAAGTGGCAAGGCAAGCGTGTGCTGTGTGGTGTTGTGGAAAATGCACGCGTATAGAAAGGGACTCGCTGAACCTGTGAATTTGTAGATTATCAAGTTAGCTGGAGTCAGTGGACAAGGTTTTAAAACTTTTCAAATAAGTGATCAGGTTTTTCCTTTTTAGCTTGGAACTTCAAAATGTATTTACAGAGAATACTATAATGAATCTTTAGGTTCCCATTCAGCAAATACATTGATTCATGACTGGCATTATTTTATGTCTCTACCTTTTCCTCCTTTGTATTGAAGCAGTTTCTGACACTTCACCTAGTAAAACTGCATTGTTTTAAAGGATGAGTTTTTAACGAACATCTATTATGATTTGATCCCTCCTCAAGTGGTAGAGAGAAAAATAAAGTCATTGTCACCACTGCCGTTCAGATATGGACCTTAGTCATATTTTTGGTGCTTAGTCACTTAGAATCCTGTTTAGTTTAGGACTTACACACAGTGCTTGTCATTGTTATTTGGAGACTCTCCAAGTGTGACTATAACCCTGTGTGTGGTACATAATTTCTGTTTCATAGGTAAGGAAACATGTTCAGGATCAGATACCTCAGAGGGTAACAGAGCTGAAATCGGAATCCTTGAGTGGCCCTAGCCTAAAAGTGTTATTTCTTCTCCTTATGGCAGACCTGACATTGATAAATACTGACAAGGAAAAACAGATGTCAACACTTTAAACCCAAGTTTGTGGAATGTCTACTGTCTAGAGTTCCTACAGTCTTTTTTTTCTTGAATCACACCAGTGTGGAGGTTCTCAGTGTTTCCTTCACATACCACAGAGGTGCCATGGATCTAAACCATTCTTTATAATAAGACATCCTGTGCCATTTCCACTGTGCTGACATTTGCACCAGTGTTATAAAAACACTGGTGCCTTAGCATAAATCAAGGCAGTGGCACCAGACTATACTGGGAATCACTGATTTTTCCACAGTCACACATTTGCAGGTGATAAAGAAAGCCACAACAGTAAAAATGATTAGTTGTGATAAATCTTGACGCTTGAGCCCATGTCTTTGTAATATTCTATGTGATGAAATGAAGTTCACATGAAAACATGTCCATTGCATACAGAACTACAGTGATCATGTGTGTGATGGAGCTGTGAGCTGGACCAGCCCTTTTTTTTTTTTTTTTTAATAGTATACCATTTTCCCGTGAAAGAACAAGTGACAATCTGTGGTTATTTAGACTTGGCAGACATTTTCTTGAAAATTAATAAAATGAGCCTGTCACTTCAAGAAGACAACCTCCAGTGTTGGTTGCCAGTGATAAAATTGGAACTTACAAGCAAAAATAGAATTTTAAAAAACTTGTTTTAGCACCACGAGTTTGACAGCTTCCCAATAATTAAAGATGTTTGTGATGACATTGACGATTATATTAATACACATGGTACTTTGCGGAAACAGTGTATCGACATTTGGGAGATCTGTGTAACTCAGTGAAGTGGTATTTTTCCAATGACCAATACATGAAGTTTCAAAATTATGTATGAGTGAAAAGAGTCATTAAAAGTACAAAATGTAGGTACAAAAAATTTAGACTAATGGATCTGAATGCAACAGACTCAAAAGGTTTTTTTGATATGGTGTCTGATGCAACCTTTTTAGCTTGTCTTTAAGAAATTACCACTCGTTTTATTGAAACAGCAAAGAATAGTGTCTGCACCTTTCTGTAAAGGGCATTGAAATTCTGCTTCCTTTCCCAAGCTGATATCCTTTTGAGGCTACATTTTCTTTGTGTACTTCAATTAAAAAAATATATAGCAGGAGGTTTGACTTCAGAAGTAGGCAGGAGTATCTGTTTTCTGTTAAGCCAGACAGTAAAAAAACTTACAGAAATAAAAAATAATGCTCCTCTTCATCACATTTTCTTTTGTATTGGAAAGGAGTTGTTTTTCATTATTTTATTTATGTTAGCATGTAATGTATTCATGATTATATTTAAATGAATTAACAAGTATTTTAGATTTTTCTGTTTCACTTCTACTGTAGTTAATGTTTATAGGTTTATCCCACATATAAAAAGTTCTTTGGGGGCCTCAGTAATTTTTCAAGGGTCTCAAGGCGCCTTGAGATAAGTTTAGGAATCACTGTTTTAATGCCCTTTTAGAGAAAGAGATGGAGACAGTGACTGTGAGTATGTTTGTATCACAGGGGTCACTGTATATACTTTTAAAATATCTACTGTTTCTGAATTAATTATACCCCTACTTCCTTCCATCAATATAATCAATAGCTGGCTATGTTTGTATTATTCATGCTTCCATTTAATAAATATTTATTGAGAACAGAGTTATTAGAGTTTGGAAGAGAAAAGGGATGTATAGAATATATAAATCATGTTTATTCCCTGTTAGAGCACATGGTTTCTATCTTTAAAAGTCAGAAGTTGGTGCGGTTACTACTAAATTGTCTTCTAAGTTTATTGCCCATCTTGCCTGGGTGTAGCTTTAAAATAAATTTGTCCTGGTTGTCTATTGCTGTGTAACAAACCACCCTAAAACTTAAAACCACGATGCACAGTCCTCTCCCGCAGTGCTGTGGATTGATGCTTAACCGAGTGAGTCTCACTCCAGGTTTTTCACAGACTTGCATTCAGACAGCAGCTGGGCTGGGTGTTCAGTGTGACCCAGTCTCCTGGCTAGCAAGTGATGCCAGCTGTCAGCTGGGTCTTTTGAGATGGTGACTGAGGCTCTTCATTTTTCTCACATGACTGGTCCACCAAGCTTGGTTTTTTCACAAGTTCCCAAGAAGGATGCTCCCAAGAAAGAACATCCCAAGAGGGACAGAAACGGTTTCTAAGACTTCCCCTGTGGTCCAGTGGTTAAGAATCCGTCTTGCATCACAGGGTACTTGGGTTTGATTTCTGGACAGGAGACTAAGATCCCACACGCCACGGAGCAACTAAGCCTAAGCAGTGCAACTACTGAGCCTGTGAGCCGCAGCTAGAGTCCCTGGACTGCAGAAGATCCTGCGTCACAACTAATACCTGACGTAGGCAAATAAACAAATGCATATTTAAGAATAAAGAAGAGAAACTCAGGTTTCTTATGACCTAACTTAGCTGTCCCTCACCCTCACCTTGTGAGGGTGATAACATTTCAGCACATTTTATCAGTCCTGAGCAGGTAAAAGAACCAGAACAAATTCAAGAGGAGGGACTGCACAGAGACATACACCCTGGGAGGCTTGGCGCATCTGTGGCTGTCTCTGGATACTAGCTGCCACGAGACTCATAAATTACCCAGGGTAGCTGGAGGAACAAACTACTGCTTTCATCCTCAAATTCTAGGCTGAAGATAAATGTCTAAATTTTGATTCTGAAGAGAAAATGAAGCTGAATCCGTTCAAATGCTGTCTGCATTTTCGCATTTGACATAAACGTTCTGTGACTTTTGCCTATGTTCAGTTTCTTTGGTTCAGAAGGAAACGCCCACTTTCCAGTAATGTCTTTACTTACACCAAGGTGTGCGGAGTTCTTGTCCTGTAATTGCTCATGGGGCTACACTTGCTGGTCACCCAGTGATTGACAATGGCCAGCTCTTATCTTTGCGTTGAGAAAGCATAAGGCTGTGTGACCTTATGACAGTGTGACCGGCTAGATGTTCTGTCTGTCAGGGGCAGCTGCAGGAGTCCTGTTCGAGGGAGGTTGAGGGGCAGCATTAAATATGGAGGGTAGAGCGTAGAGATGGTTTGGAGGGGCATTTGTGCAGCAATCACATGGACTCAGGTTGAATATGTGTTTGCTGTGACTTTGAGACCTGACTGAAGGACATGATGGGGGCTATGCTTCTGCTCAAGCTCCCCTTGGTGGTGCTGTTGTGCTGTCAACTTCCAAAGAAAACATCTTTTGTGCCTTCTTTTTTTTTTTTTGGCAAACATTTTATTGGACACCTAAAGTGCCCCAGGCCCTGTGCTAGACTAAGGGGAACTAGTGAAAGTCGCTCAGTCATGTTCAACTCTTTGTGACCCAATAGACTATAGCCAACCAGGCTTCTCTCTCTGGGAGTCTCCAGGCAAGAATATTGGAGTGGGTAGCCAGTCACTCTTCCAGGAGATCTTCCTAAACCGGGGATCGAACCCAGGGTCTCCTGCTTTGCAGGCAGATTCTTTACCAGCTGAGCTAGCAGGGAAGCCGAAGGGAACTCAGATGTGGTTATTGTCTTCATAATCTAATCATCGCTATTCCCTTTCTTGACATTTTCTGAAAAGGGAAAAAAATAACACGTAATTGAACACAAGCCAGGTCCAGAACTGCTAGTAGATGCTCTGAAGGTAGACACCAATTTGCCTAAAGGCGATGTATTCACACAGTTTAAAAAAGTTTTAAAGTTACATAAAAGGGTATCAGATAACCCTTAAATATATTTTTTAATGCCCAGTATCACTCTAATAAGAAAAATGCAATTTAAAACTTCACTGAGATGCCATTTCCACCTGTCAGATTAGAAAAACTTGTTTGCATGGTTATGTGAAAACATTCTTGAACTTTTCTGGTGAGAGTGTAAAAATGGTACAACTCCTATGAAGGACAGTGGCCATATGTGAGCAGATCCTAAATGTATTACCCTGTGACTCAGTAATCACACCTGCATTACGACATATACTTTATTTTGGCAGTATTTTTTACTAAAAGAAAAAGGCTAAAAGCAACTCAGGTATCCATCAGTAGAGACATTTCAGTAAATATGGTACGCTGATACATCGGACAGTGTGTAACTACAAAGACTTTAAAGAATAACAGTAAGGGTACTAAGAGAGGACTTTCCAAGATACATTATGTTTTGAAAAAGCAAAGCATGGGCCCACACGTATACAGTAGTTCCCCTTACCCAAGATTTCACTTTCCTCGGTTTCTGTTACCTGTGGTCAACTGTGGGTCGAAATTGTAAATGGAAAGTTCCAGAAGTAAACAATTGATAAGTTTTAAATTGCATGCCATTCTCGGGCTGTCCCACCCAAGACGTGAATCATCCCTTTATCCAGTGTATCACTTAGTAGCCACATCATGTGTCTGTGTGTCCTCTGTGTTGAGAAGGTCCAGTTCTATAACATGATGGCTTCAAAGATTCCCTGAGTCTCTCCAGTGAAATTAATAATGCCGTGTATTTGGGCGTTTAAGGTGTGTGCACGTTGGCTCTGGGAAGCAGATCCTTGTGCATGCATGGGGGACACAGTGTATGACGGTGAACAGCGCACACTGGAGTGAGAACCTCGCCCCCTGCCTCTTGTTCACTGTATGATCTTGAACTAGTTCCCTAGCCTTGCCATGTGTTCATTTCCTCATCTATAAAATGTGGGTCGTCATAATTCCTATTTTGTAGCATTATGTGAGGATTAAATCGGTAGCAGTATGGAAACCTTTCCGAACAGTGTTTAGCACGTTTATGTGTTAGCCAGCCTCTTCTCCAAATATGGGGATAAATTGGCAGACTTGATTCTCAGTGACTGTTACTGTTCTTTATTAATGACCCTCAAAACTCTTCACAGATATTTGTTTGTAGCTCGTCTTTTAGGTGCTCTCCCCCAAAATGATCCCTGGGGTCTCAAGCAGGAGGCCCTTATGGATAATTTGCATGAAGATACCCAGAATGAGCAGCTGCAGGGGAGTTCACTTCAAAGAGATAGATCTCATTATACTCCCGAATCTCAGGTGTGTCTTTGTGTCATTATGTAGCAGGGAAAGTCTTTCAAGCTTCTTTCTGGGGAGAGCACCCGTTCACCATGCTAGATGATATGAGCCAAGAGAACACACATTTGGACTAATCTGACTGCTTGGTTACATGCTGTGTTCTCCTGCCACCTCAGAGGCTACATAGTTGCCTTTTGGAGCAGCCAGTTCACACTTTTCCATCTCCCTAGATTATTATTTTTAAAAAGCTTTATGTTCATTTCCTATTTATTGATAATTAGCTTCTAGAATTCATCCCTGCCTATTTTCCTCCCTGAGTTGCACCGTTTTTGAAGAAATTTCTGCATGTTGATTCTCTTCAAGTGGGCTATGCTTGATCACATTGAAGCACTTTTGGAATACAAATAATATGACTGAGAATGGCTCTTTATATAAATACTTCCATTAATGTTTGGGGAGTTGGTAAAGCTCAGTTGGTAAAGAATCTGCCTGCAATGCAGAAGACCCCAGTTCGATTCCTGGGTTGGGAAGATCCCTAGAGAAGGGATAGGCTACCCACTTCAGTATTTTTGGACTTCCCTTGTGGCTCAGCTGGTAAAGAATCCACCTGCAACGCATAATGGATATTTCCCAGACCACCCTCACCGAAAGGAAAAGCTATAAGTTCTTTCTGATAGGCTTAAAAAGAAGGTTTCAATTTTTAGATTATCTAAGAGTGACACCTGAAGTATGAATAAAGCATTCCATCACACACAAAAATTAAAATTTCAAGTCTTTTATACAGATTCTGTTTTCCTCATATCCAGATTCAGATATTTCATGTTTAGATTGAATTAGCTTAAATAGATTTTGTTTGCAGAAGTCTTTGCTTCTTTGTAAAGAAAAAGGGATAGTATGAAGGTTTTACAGTAGTCTTTTATTGCAATTATGAAATAGAGTATTTTGTGATAATTAAAAGATTTAAGCTTTTTCTATTCAAGCCACAGGTATTTTTTTTTCTTTCATGGTGACGTATAGTCCTTAGTTAAAATTGTGCTTTGCTTTTCTACCAAACCATTTGCATCTATTTTGCTCATGTATATTGTATTTCATATTGTTGTTCAGTTGCTAAGTCATGTCTGACTCTTTGTGAGCCTATGAACTGCAGCACGCTGGTCTTCCCTGTCCTTCACCATCTCCTGGAGTTTACTAAACTCATGTCCATTGAATCAGTGATGCTGTCCAACCATCTCCTCCTCTGTTACCCCTTTCTCTTCCTGCCCTCAATCTTTCCCAGCATCAGGGTCTTTTCCCAGTGAGTTGGCGCCTTGCATCAGGTGATTAAAGTATTAGAGTTTCAGCATCAGTCCTTCCAATGAATATTCAGCGTTGATTTCTTCTAGGATTGACTGGTTTGATCTCCTCACTGTCCAAGGGACTCTCAAGAGTCTTCTCCAGCACCACAGTTGGAAAGCATCAATTATTCTACGTTCAGCCTTCTTTATGGTCCAAAATAGCTACTTATCCTGACTGGTCCAGACATTGATACCAATGTAATCTTACGCCATTTTGTTTAGATTT
This sequence comes from Muntiacus reevesi, assembly GCF_963930625.1. NCBI lineage: Eukaryota > Metazoa > Chordata > Mammalia > Artiodactyla > Cervidae > Muntiacus > Muntiacus reevesi. The sequence continues at coordinate 46,622,168 of NC_089252.1, read as the reverse complement.
TCTTAAAATTGGATCATGTACTAAGTGTTATGAAGTTTGAAATAATGATATATCTCCCGAAGGTTAAAAAAAAAAAAAAAAGTGAAAATAAACCTTATTGAAGACTGTCTATTATCATTTCCTATATGAAGTGTTCACAGCTTGAAATAGTGTTTTCCTTTAGCCTCTTACTCTTTATAGCAGTTGATTATGGTGCTGTGCTATGTTGAAAGGATTTTATCAAGTACACCAGTCAAATTTAGGTTCAACTATAACAACCCACTCCAGTATTCATGCCTGGAAAATCCCATGGACAGGGGAGCCTGCGGGGATACAGTCCATGGGGTCTCAAAGAGTCGACATGACTGAGCGACTTCACTTTCACTTTCACTATGAGTAACTGAAAACTGACAATCTTGGTAGTTTTTTCTTTTCCAAGATTTATTTATTTATTTTTGGCTGTGCTGGATCTTCATTGCTGTGTGTGGACTTGCTCTAGTGGCAGTGAGTGGGGCTACTCTTCACTGTGGTGCCTGGGCTTGTCGTTGTGGTGGCCTCTCTTGTTGTGGAGCACGGGCTCTAGGCATGCAGGTTTCAGTAGTTGTGGCACATGGGCTCAGTAGTTGTGGCCCCCAGGTTCTAGAACGTGGGCTGAGTAGCTGTAGCACATGTTGCTCTGCAACATGTGGAATCTTAGTTGCTTCTGTGACCAGGGATCAAACCCTGGGCATTGGCAGGTGGATTCTTACCCATAGACCACCAGGAAAGCCCCTAGTAGGTTAAAGAAGAAAGAGATTTTTTTTTTCTTCCTCCAGATAAAAGTTAAAGTAGACCTTCCCAGGCTGATGAGGAGGAGGTCCTGCTCTAGGAAGTCTGTGTGAGCATCCTTTATCTGCCGTAACAAATCACCACAGTCTTAACTCCCCAAAACAACACAAATGCATTATCTCACAATTCTGTAGGTCAGCCATCTGACTTGACTCACCAGTTGTCTCTGCTCCAAGTTTCACAAGGCCTAAATCAAGCTGCTGGTCTGCTGAACTCTTCTCAGAAGACTCCAGGGAGAATCCGCTTCTAGGTTCCAGGTTGTTGGCAGAACTGGTTCCCTTTGATGGTAGAACCAAGGTTCCCAGTTCCTTGCTGATGCTCAACTGGGAGCTACTTCATAGTTACTAGAAGCCACTCCCTGGTTCTTGTACATGTCAGAGCCTAGTGGCATATTAAATGATTCACATGCTTGGAATCTCTTATTTTTCTGCCACATCCCCCTGAATCTAGCCAGAGAATGTTCATTGCATTTAAGGGCTCTTGTGATTAGATTGTGCATCATCTGATGGTCTGGGATAATCTCCCTATTTTAGGGTCTGTAATTTTAAAATAGGGAGTTGTGCGTGTGTGCTCAGTCGTGTCCAACTCTGAGACCCTTTGGACTATAGCCTGTCAGGCTCCTCTGTCCATGGGATTTTTCAGTCAAGAATACTGGAGTGGTTTGCCATTTCCTCCTCCAAGGGATTTTCCCATCCCAGGGATTGAACCCATGTCTCCTGTGGGTGCTGCACTGCAGGCCATAGACCTGAGCCACTGGGGAAGCCCAAAAGGATGCACTCAATGTGGAGCCTTTACCCACTGAGCCACTGGGGAAGCCCAAAAGGATGCACTCAATGTGGAGCTTGAACCCAGTGACCCTGAGATTCAGAGTCTCATGTACACAGATCCCAAGGATTGGGGCATGAGCAAATTCCTTTCATTGTACCTCCACCATCCCTAGGTTCTGTTCTGCCTATTTATGGGCCCAGTCAGCATCTGAGTTTAAGCCACAGGATAGAGGAAGAGACAAAGAATAAAAGATGAGGCAAGGCACCAGGTGACTCTTAAGGAAGGTTTCCAGAGGCTGCCTTCATACCTTATAAGTCAGAACTTAGCGACCTGACCACATGGAGCAGTAGTGGAAGCTGAGAAATGTAGTTTTTATCCACTGCAGCCACATGCTCTGCTAGAAGAATCTGTTCCTATAGAAGGGGGAAATGGGCCACTAGAAAACAACCAACAAGTTAACGTTTTTCCAGTGTCTGGAAAACAAGAAACTAGAGGGTAGCAATAGCACAACTACCATACTGTAGAGAGGGCAGCGGTGGCTTCCTGGGTGAGCTGAAGGCCCTCAGGGGCACACTGAAGCGGGTCCTTAAAGAAGCAGCATTGCTTGACACCGGGACACCGAGTTTCTGTACCTGGGAGAGCGTCTAGTCTCGATTTAGTCAGCTGTTCTTGTGTAACCGGCTCAGTGCTTTCACAGCGTGGATTTTAGTAAATACTTCTGCCGTGAACAAAAAGTGTTATTGCTCACGTGGCACTTGGAGTAAAATTATTTTATAAAGTTACAGTGGATTTTTTTTAAATCCAACTTTTCTGTGAAAATACACCCTTGGATATTATATTGAATCCCAACTAGAAATCTCCACGGTATATAACCAATCCGTCCTTTTTTGCATTATGTGGGTCCTTAATGCCGGCACCATGTAAGTGTCTAACCTACTGGGAAAAAAATGTGCAAGTATGATTTAGAAATAAGAAATTCAGTTTCAATCCAGTAAGATTTCTATAAGACCAACTGTAAAATAAGACAGAAAATGGTAAGTTGTTCAAAGTGCTATAGGAACATAGAAGCAAGTGGGGAGTAACTCTTACTTAGGATAAAATGGATGAGTCCATGAAGCCCATGGGAGTCAACTGTGAAAGTATGAATAATATTTCAACAGTTGAAGTCAGGGAAACAGTAGAATCATATATGTAACTAAGAAAACATCGATGTGCTGACAAGGGAGATGAATTTTGGCAAGTGTTTAGAACTTCCTTTCTTTATCATCTGGTGGCTCAGGTGGTAAAGAATCTGTGGGCAAGGTGGGAGACCTGGGCTCAGAACGTCCCTGGGTCCCATGAGATCACAAAGAGGCGGACACATCTGAGCAACTAACACTAATGCAGCCTATGTTATTACAAAGGAAATAAGTCGGTTTTTTTTTTTTAACCTTATATCAATGAATGTTTACTTAAGAGCTTTTCTGGTCTGCAGTCTCTACTCCTTTTCCTTTAGCAGAAGTAAATTCAGATCCTGGGACTTCCCTGTCAGCCCAGTGGTTAAGACTTAATGCTCCCAATGCAGGGGGCAGGAGTTTGATCCTTGGTTAGGGAACTAAGATCCCATATGCCACACAGAGCTGCCAAAAAAGAAAAAAAGATTTTCCTAAGAACCAACAATACAATTAAAAAGAAAAATCAAATACAGACACTTTGTGTTTTAGGAGTCATGTTAATGTAGCCCTCTTCAAGACTAGTGCGTACTAAACTTGCATTTAGACTTTGACTAAGGTTCTTCTGATAATTTTTTAGCTTTAGATATGCTGGTAGAGTATGAGGCATTTTAATGGCTGTTTAATGTCATAATCTTTGGATCAAGACTGCCATTAATTCGAAGTAACTGGACACAAATAGATTTACTCCACCCTGCTCTGTTTTGCAAAGTGGGCAAGCTGACACTAATAGCTAAAAAGGGTGTGGTAGCTAGCTTTCATATATTTCAGTGTCTTTCACAAAGAACAGTGAAACAATGGCCTTCATTTCAGCTTAACCTGGGAAAAGACTAAGGTAATTTAAGCTCTTCAACAGTGGCTGCACGCCTTTGAAGGCAGCATAGGAGAGACTGATAAAAAGTCAAGACAGTAAGGTCCCTCTGAAATCCAAGATGCTGTAGATCTGATTTTGTGTTTTGTTCTCCTGTAGATACCATTTTTCCTTGGTGGTGGCCACATGAGCCACCAGGGCTCTCAAGCCACCTTACTCCTTGGAGAATAGCACTGCTCTGCTTGTATATCTGTTCCTGATTGCACTTTCACATTAGATTTCGTTTGAAGAAAGAGTTTCCATTGCTTTAAATATGTGTGTTGCAGAAAGCAGGGGACCCCTTTCAAGGCCCACAGAGTGGCTCTTGTCTAGCAATCGGAAATGAATTATCCAAGGAGACACGTGTACTGACAAAGCAAGAGACGTTATTGGGAGGTGTGCCCAGGCGGAGAGCAGGAGGGTAAGGGAACCCAGGAGGACTGCTCTGCCATGGGGCTCACAGGCTCAGGTTTTATGATGGTAGGGTTAGTTTCCGGGTTGTCTTTGGCCAGTTATTCTGACTGAGGGTCCTTCCTGGTGGCGCATGCATTGCTCAGCCAAAATGGATGCCAGCGACAAGGATTCTGGGAGGTGGTAGGACACATGGCGTCTCCTTTTGACCTTTCCCGAACTCTTCCTGTTGACGGTGGCTTGTTAGTTCTGTGTTCGTTACTAGGACCTCCTGTTGTAAAATAACTCACACAAATGATTCTTATGGTGCCTGGCCAGGGTGGGCAGTTTCAGTCAGTGTGCTTCCCCTAACACATACATACATACTCACCTCCATAAATAAATGACTAAGGTGAAAATTAGAAAAGACTTCCTTAAGTGATATAGTAATGATGTTGATCTAATGTTTCCTCACATTTCTCAGAAGGCAGTGTGTTATTCTAAGGTACAATAGCCATCTAAAAGATCTAAAGATCTAAACAATGAATATCGTTTAGAATAATAGCATTTCTAAAGTAACATTAGTGAAGTCAATGTTTTTTAAATAAATAATGGGTTTATTTGGTTATTTTAAACTCTGCACTTTCTTATATACATGTAATTTAGAAACATTTTCTTTTGTCTTTTTTTGTGTCTGCCTATAGGTTTTTGAGTTTTGCTACTTGGCTCTTAATCATTTACTCTCTCTTGTTCTTTGCTCTCCATAGAATTTTATCTATTAAAAGATAGAATGTAGGTTCTTGTGGAGAAAGTCTGTTTTATTAATTATAAGGCATATGTCCCATATTGCCAAACCAAGTATACTGAGTGTTTTGAATTAAATATTTATTGTTTCATTGACTATTTCCTCTGACTTCCATTAAGACCTCCAGAAATAATGCTTCTCTAATAAGCCTTTTGTTTGTTTTGGGCCAGTATGCAGATTGGTATGGAATGAACCATTGCTCTAGTACTTAGGGTGTGGTAAGTTTTTCTCAGAAGCATGTCTAACTTTAGTATAGTTCATTTCTGGCGAGATGTTCAGTCTCTGTCATGGTACTTGGGTTTTGTTCTCATTAGATAATAGTACTTATTTGGAAATAGTGACAAGTTTTTGATGATGGCATGGAATAAGAAACTTTAGACGTGTGCAGAGATTAAAAAGGCTTGATATTACAGGTTTGTCTTTTTCTTTTTTCTTTTTCTTTTTACTAAGACAAAGAGTCTGTGCTTATATAGAACTAAGCTTGGGATCTATAACCTAATTTTCTTCTTCCCTTGAATACATTTAGTGTGTCTGACTAGCAAAGACTAATATTTCACCATGGGTGATGGTTGTTTTTCATTTTTAGAACAGTTTTAAAAATGACTTTACTATGTACAGAAAATTTCACCTTTTTGTATATAGCTTTTTGAGTTGATGAACACCTATAGTCATGAATCTACCACCATGATCAAGATAAAGGTAATTTTTATTCCCCTGTACAACTCTATAGGCATACCCTTCTGGCCACCCAGGCCTTTTTCTGTTTGTTTATATGTGAAATCATATGATATGTAGTCTTCTGAGTCTGGCGATTCATCCATGTTGTTGTATCATTCCTTATTACTGAGTAGTATTCCACTGTGTGGATACTACTTTTTTTTCATTTCATTTTTTTTTTCATTTATTTTTATTAGTTGGAAGCGAATTACTTTACAGTATTGTAGAGGTTTTTGCCATACATTGACATGAATCAGCCATGGATTTACATGTGTTCCCCATCCCAATCCCCCCTCCCGCTCCCCATCCCATCCCTCTGGGTCTTCCCAGTGCACCAGCCCTGAACACCTGTCTCATGCATCCAACCTGGGCTGGTGATCTGTTTCAACCTTGATAGTATACTTGTTTCAATGCTAATCTCTCAGAACATCCCACCCTCGCCTTCTCCCAAGGAATCTAAAAGTCTTTTCTGTACATCTGTGTCTCTTTTTCTGTTTTGCGTATTGGGTTATCGTTACCATCTTTTTAAATTCCATATATATGTGTTAGTATACTGTATTGGTCTTTATCTTTCTGGCTTACTTCACTCTGTATAATGGGCTCCAGTTTCATCCATCTCATTAGAACTGATTCAAATGAATTCTTTTTAATGGCTGAGTAATATTCCATGGTGTATATGTACCACAGCTTCCTTATCCATTCGTCTGCTGATGGGCATCTAGGTTGCTTCCATGTCCTGGCAACTATAAACAGTGCTGCAATGAACATTGGGGTGCACGTGTCTCTTTCAGATCTAGTTTCCTCAGTGTGTATGCCCAGAAGTGGGATTTCTGAGTCATAAGGCAGTTCTATTTCCAGTTTTTTAAGAAATTTCCACACTGTTCTCCATAGTGACTGTGCTAGTTTGCATTCCCACCAACAGTGTAAGAGGGTTCCCTTTTCTCCACACCCTCTCCAGCATTTACTGCTTGTAGACTTTTGGATAGCAGCCATCCTGCCTGGTGTGTAATGGTACCTAATTGTGGTTTTGATTTGCATTTCTCTGATAATGAGTGATGTTGAGCATCTTTTCATGTGTTTGTTAGCTATCTGTATGTCTTCTTTGGAGAAATGTCTGTTTAGTTCTTTGGCCCATTTTTTGATTGAGTCATTTATTTTTCTGGAATTGAGCTGCAGGAGTTACTTGTATATTTTTGAGATTAATCCTTTGTCTGTTGCTTCGTTTGCTATTATTTTCTCCCATTCTGGGGGCTGTTTTACACCTCGATTAACGTTTCCTTTGTTGTGCAAAAGCTTTTAATTAGGTCCCATTTCCAGTATTCTGGGAGGTGGGTCATAGAGGATCCTGCTGTGATTTATGTTGGAGAGTGTTTTGCCTATGTTCTCCTCTAGGAGTTTTATAGTTTCTGGTCTTACATTTAGATCTTTAATCCATTTTGAGTTTATTTTTTTGTATGGTGTTAGAAGGTGTTCTCATTTCATTCTTTTACAAGTGGTTGACCAGTTTTCCCAGCACCACTTGTTAAAGAGGTTGTCTTTTTTCCATTGTATATCCTTGTCTCCTTTGTCGAAGATAAGGTGTCCATAGGTACATGGATTTATCTCTGGGCTTTCAATTCTGTTCCGTTGATCTATATTTCTGTCTTTGTGCCAGTACCATACTGTCTTGATGACTGTGGCTTTGTAGTAGAGCCTGAAGTCAGGCAGGTTGATTCCTCCAATTCCATTCTTCTTTCTCACCATTTGTCTATTGAAGGACATTTGGATTGTTTTCATTTGAAAGCATTTATACATGAAACTGCCATGACTATTTGTGTAGTGAATTTTGTGGGAATGTAAGTTTTCATTTCTCTTGGATATATGCCTGAAAATGGTGTCTTTGGGTTACAATAATCAGTATATGTTAAAGAAACCGCCAAACTCTTTTCCAAACTGACTGTACCATTTTGCATTCCTACTAGCAATGCATGAGTGTGCATTTTCACCAAAAACTAATAATAACTTTTTGTAAAAGCCTTTCTAGTAAATATATAGTAGTATCTCATTGTGCTTTTAATTTGCATTTCCCTGAGGATAATAATGTTGAGCAGCTTTGTGTTCATATAATTGATTTAGCTTGTTTATATTCATGTATTCATATAACTCATTATATTTATGTAATTTCTTTGCCGAAATGTCTGTTCATACCTTTTTTTTTATATTGGGTCATTTGGTGTTTTTTGTTTTGTTTTGTTTTGTTTTTACTTTTGAGAGTTCTTTATATATTTTGGATATAAAATACACAGGTATGTGTTTTGCAGAGATACATCAACTAGTCAGTGATTGTCTCTTCCTTTAATAGCATCTTTCAAAAAGCAGAATTTTTTATTTTGGTTAAGTCTAATTTGTCATTTTCTCTTTTATGAGTCATATTTTTGATATCCCTTTGATATTCTTTTCCTAACCCAAGGCTACAAAAATATTCTGCATTGCTTTCTTCTATAGAAGTTTTGTAGTTTCAGGTTTTATTTTTCATTTTTTGCATATGGTACAAAGAAGGAGTTAGTGTTTATCTTTTGCTTTGGATATGTAATTATTCCAGAAATAATTGTCAAAAAGATATCCTTTTTCCAGTGGATTTGGCAATTGTAGCTCCTGGAGGTTTTTTTTTACAGAATTTATGGCAATGAGCCTTTCACCATCAATGTCCTTTGCATTTACCACGTAAAAGAATGATTAATGAATGAAAGAGAAATTTAATAAGTCAAAAGAACAATGATAAAACTGGCAAACATTTGAACTCCCTGCCCCCGTTTTTCGAGAGACTGCCCTGGTTGTTGTATGTACAGGGTCATTGAAATACGCCCCCTGCAGCTGTACCTTGGAGCGTCATCCAACTTGTCACTGAAAGAGCCCATAAACATGCTTGTCCCTTCCCTGTTCCTTTCTCCTCTGGGTTTCGCTCTGATGGTGGTCTGTCTTGAGTTGATAATCATTTGCATCACAGAAGCTGCAACTGCAAATTATTAAAGCCACAGTTTTACCTTTATATTGATAAATTGACTTAATGTTAGATTGATAGATTTATAGACATCAAAGCATTTTTTAAAGTAAAGAATTAGGCTGAAAACAACCAGACTCACTTGGGTTTAAAATAAGTCAGCACCTATGCTCTGTTGAAGTGTGAAGGAAAAATTGCTTCCTTTCTGGACAATATACTGCTTCCCAGGTGGCTCAGATGGTAAAAGCATCTGCTTGCAATGCAGGAGACCCGGGTTCATTCCCTGGGTGGGGAAGATCACCTGGAGAAGGAAATGGCAACCCACTACAGTACTCTTACCTGGAAAATTCCATGAATGGAGGAGCCTTGTAGGCTATAGTCCATGGGATCGCAGAGTTGGACAAGAGCGACTTCACTCTTTCTTTCTTTCTTTCTCTCTCTCTCTCTCTCTCAGTAATGATTTATATAGCAGACTTTGAATATGTTTCATGTATAAGTCTTGCATTTTAGAAAAGATTAGAGCTATATTTTCTTTATATCGTCCTAAGTTACACCATGTGTTCTTGTAAACTACTAAAGAACTCTAGGAAGACATTAAGAATACCTAGAATTCACCATGGTTTGAGTGTGAAAGTAGAATTTGCATAAATTTTGCATTTTTGCTTCTGATTCTGCTTTGTCCTAATACTGTTCTTAATGAGTAGCAGAAAAATGCTTGAGGACAGCTAAGTGGTCCTTAAGGTTTTTTTCCTGTTTGGAGTCCTCCATTTTAAGTAATGATGAAACAGGAACAAGCAGAAAGGCCTGCCTGCTGCTACTGTTCTCACATGCTGTCAGTCAGGTTCCTCCCCATCTCTCATCTGCTCCCTCAGCTGGGAGGAGAGGAGTCTGCTGAGCCCACAGGGGAGGGTCGTGTGGATGGGATTATGGATATTCTCATCGTTTCCAATTGAATGGGCACATCTTGCCCCCTGTACCATTAAATAGTTTCCTAAGGCTGCCGTAACAAAGTACCAGAAACTGGGAGCTTGAAGCAGCAGAAATCTGTCATCTCACAGTTTTGAATGCTAAAACTCGAAAACCAAGTTGTCAGCCAGGCCACGTTTCCTCAGAAACCTGTAGGGTAGAATATTTCCTTTCTTTTTCTAGCTTCTGGTTCTGCTGGCATTCCTTGGCATTATTTGGCTTACAGTTACCTCACTTGAGTTTCTGCTTCTGTCATCAAAAGCCCATCTTCTCCCTGCCTGTTTCTGTCTCTCTTCTCTTCCTGTGCGGAGCAGTCAGGTCAGATTAAGTGCCCACCCTACTCCAGTATAGCCTCGTCTTAACTGTGTCTGCCGCAACTCCACACCCCAATAAATGACGTGGGATTCTTTAAAAAATTTTTTTAAACTAACAGTTAGGCCCTTTGAGAGAAATTATTGTGTCAGTTCCTGATGCTAGTGATTTGTAGCTCTTTGCTTACTTCTAAGGAAGGAAGTAATTGTATGTTTATGGTTATGACTCTGAATCCCGGCCCAGCCTACAGTGTGATTGTTGGTGTAGTATAAAATGCACAGATACTCTCATAAACAGGATAACTTATGGATTATTGAATATGGGACATTAATTTCTGTCAGTTTTCCTCCAGTGAATCAGTAAATACTGTGCTTTCCTAATGCGTGGCATTGTTCTGGGTGCTAGGAAAACAAACATAAAAATCTGGCATCTGCCCTCACAGAGGTTATGGTTGAGTGAGAAGAGAGAGAGGAAGATGGGTACAGCACATTTTGTTAAGTGGTGTATTGGCAGTGAGCACAAGGTAAAATGGGAAACGAGAGTGGAAAGCACCAACATGTGCCTGAAGCCATCAGAGAGGGTCTCATAGGAGAGAAACACTTCCTGAATGGAGGAAGAGGGGTTTGCCAAAGCGACAAGGAGATGGGATGAACATCTCCGATAGATTTGGCAGCAGCTGCAAAGACCCAGAGGCAAAAGAACATATGCCTGTCTTTTCACCCAAGGAAGGGTGTCCTGGTGTGTCTGTCAGTTACTGTGGCAGTAAGGCTAATACTCTAGTTAGGTTGGTGAGAGCATTAAGCTGGTGAGACCAAGATCGGGCTTTTCATCTCCACCCGCCTCCACCAGTGAGCTTTTTCAATTTCACGATGACCACATTCTTGTAGCAGAAAACTCCCATGATCCTTGCCCACCAGCTCACAGATGTGGGTATAGAATGTGTCACCATGTCCATGTGGGTGAAAAGTGAAGGAGTGTGGTTCTTTCAGTGTGTATCTATGAGCACACTAAAAAATGACTCCAAAATGGTCTTCTGATGATGGGTTATTAGCATAATTTCTTTATATGAAGGCTTGTTCTTATTTTTAATGACCTCAATAGATTTGTGTAGCATTTTTGTCTTGTGTGTATTTTTCCAGCTCTGTCTGCCTTAGAAAGGGTGTGATATAAATATTTAAATTAGTCCTAATAGAATCAGCCTTTTCTCATGACTCTAGATTATCTTACTTCTCTGAGCTGAGACTTGTGCCATGTAGATTGAGAGAATTAAGACTTGGAACTCAGATTTTTCAGAATTAATTTTACAATAGCTGTAAATCTTTCTGTGCCTTTGTGTCAAGAGAGAGTTTGTAAAATAATGACCATAGAAGTGAGCAAGCTTTTTTGATAGTCATAAAATGTGCTGAGTATGCTATTTTGTACCTGGTTCATTGTGGACTCAGTCTTTCCATTACGTTCTTAGTGTAGACAGATGTTTGTGGACTGAGCAACACTTTTGAATGTAGTGTATAGTTGTTATGAATGTCTCTTAAAGACTAGATTTTTAAAAACAAGTCTCTTAATTTCCCAAGATGATGTGTAAAGATAAATTTAAAAAATTTCAGACTAAGTTCTCTGTCTTTAATAGCTGTTACTGTAATAAGCATGTGCTTCAGGTCTTTCTTTCCTTGAGTTAACTAACTCCACCCCCACTGGAACCAATTTGGCATCTGTGGGTGGCATCGCTTAAATGTGTGCTCTATCAATCTACCACTTCCCTTGACATAAGGAGGAACATAATGACATATAGAAATGTTTCTTTTAAAATATAAATTGTAAACAAATCCAATCAAGAAATTGTTTTCAAGTAAATTTTATTTCCTTGAATAAAGGAATTTGAGATGAATGTCTACATTTGTGAATTTCTTAGACCTTGTTATTAGACCACAAGTAGGATAGACAGCACCACTGTTAACATGTTGAAACACAGTTTCAGGCCATATAGCATAACTGCATTGCTGGGAACCAAGCCAGCTCCACGTGGCTGCGCAGCCTTATTGGGCACCTGTAGAGCAGACTGTGATGGAGAGCCACGGTGACGTTCTTTTTAAATAGTTGCCTTGTCTAAAGTCAAAAGACTTTTAAAAATACATATGCCATGTAAAAAGAAATGCTGGTAATAAATCGATTTGTTTATCCGCACCTGTAAATATAGGTTGTAACATCATCTTTAAAACAAGGGGGTGATGTTATACTTAATGAGTGCCATGTAAGTTGCCATCTGCTTCGTCTAATATTTTTAGGTATTTGGTACATATGACACTGACTGTTTACAAAACTTAAAAATATTTTCAAGTGATTTATCAGCATTGCTTTTGTAGTACATATGTGAAAGTCAGTGTCTTTAACTTCTTGGTTTTCTATAAAAAGGAGAGATTCTAAAAACTGATCAAGTCTCCAAAAGCAAAGTTGAAGTTCTCAAAAACATTCTTGGAAATAAAGTTTGTCCCTAAAAGATTGTATGATTAATCCTATAGATACCATCAAATGTATATTTTAAAACAAATGTTTTAAAATTAGTAAGCAAGTACACTTACAGTGATGTCATGAAATTGCTCTGTAACGTATTTGCCTTTTTTTTTCACTGCTTCCTGCCCTCTTTTTAGTTTTAGTGCACTTGTTGTACAGTATTGTATGTTGTAGGTATATAATATAGTGATTCAAACTTTTTAAAAGTCATATTCCATTTATAGGGACTATAAAATATTGGCTATATTTCCTAGTTTATACAATATTTCCTTGTAGCTTATTTTATACATAATGGTTTTTAGCATTGTACAGGAGGCAATGATCAAAGCCATCCCAAAGAAAAAGAAATCCAATAAGGCAAAGTGGTTGTCTGAGGAGGCTTTACAAATAGCTCAGAAAAGAAGAGAAGCAAAAGGCGAGAATGGGAGAGAGATACCCATCTCAATGCAGAGTTCAGAGAATAGCAAGAAGAGATTCAAAGGCCTTCTTAAATGAATAATGCAAAGCAGTACAGGAAAACAAGAGAAGGGAAAGACTAGAGATCTCTTCAAGAAAATTGGAGCTGTCAAGGAAACATTTCATGCAAGCATGAGCACAATAAAGGACAGAAACAGTAAGGACCTAACAGAAGCAGAAGATATTAAGAAGAGGTGGCAAGGATACACAGAAGAACTATACCAGAAATATCTTCATGACCCAGATAACCACGATGGTGCAGTCACTCACCTAGAGCCAGACATGCTGGAGTGTGAAGTCAAGTGGGCTTTAGGAAGCTTTACTATGAACAAAACTAGTGGAGGTGATGGAATTCCACTTGAGCTATTTCAAATTCTTAAAGATGCTGCTGCTAGAAGTGCTGCACTCAATATGCCAGCAGATTTGGAAAGCTCAACATTGGCCACAGGACTGGAAAAGATCAGTTTTCATTCCAATCCCAAAGAAGGGCAGTGCCAACGAATGTTCCAACTACTGTACAACTGCAGTCATTTCACATGATAGTAAGGTTATGCTCAAAATCCTTCACGCTAGGCTTCAGCAGTACGTGAATCAAGAACTTCCTGACTTACAAGCTGGGCTTAGAAAAGGCAGAGAAACCAGAGATTAAATTACCAACATCAGTTGGATCATGGAGAAAGCAAGGGAGTTCAGAAAAACATCTGCTTCATTGACTACACTAAAGCTTTTGACTGTGTGGACCACAACAAACTGTGGAAAATTCTTCAAGAGATGAGAATACCAGACTATCTTACCTGTCTCCTGAGAAACCTGTATTCAATCAAGAAGCAACAGAACTGGACATGCAACAAGTGACTCAAAGTGGTTCAATAGTTCAATATTGGGAAAGGAGTACCTCAAGGCTGTATCTTGTCACCCTGCTTATTTAACTTCTGTGCAGAGTACATCATGTGAAATGCTGGGCTGGATGAATCACATGCTGGAATCAAGATTGCTGAGAGAAATATTAACAACCTCAGATATGCAGATGATACCAGTCTAATGGTAGAAAGCAAAGAGGAACTAAAGAGCTTCTTGATGAGAATGAAAGAGGAGAATGAAAAAACTGGCTTAAAACTCAACATTCAAAAACCTAAGATCATGGCATCTGATTCCATCACTTCATGGCAAGTAGAAAGGGAAATAGTGGAAGCAGTGACAGAAATTCTTTTTGGGGGTGGGGCTCCAAAATCATTGCAGATGGCGACTGTAGCCATGAAATTTAAAACCGCTTGCTCCTTGGAAGCAAAGCTATGACAAACCTAGACAATGTGTTAAAAAGCAGAGACATCACTTTGCTGACAAAGGTCTGTGTAGTCAAAGCTATGGTTTTTCCAGTAGTCATGTACGGATGTGAGAGTTGGACCATAAAGAAGGCTTAGCGCTGAAGAATTGATGCTTTTGAACTGTGGTGTTGGAGAAGACTCTTGAGAGTCCCTTGGACTGCAAGGAGATCAAACCAGTCAATCTGAAAGGAAATCAATCCCGAATGTTCATTGGAAGGGCTGATGCTGAAGCTCCAATACTTTGGTCACTTGGTGTGAAGAACTGACTCATTAGAAAAGACCCTGATGCTGGGAAAGATTGAAGGCAGGAGGACAAGGGAACAACAGAGGATGAGATGATTGGATGGCATCACCAGCTCGATGGACATGAGTTTGAACAGTCTCTGGGAGTTGGCGATGGACAGGGTGGCCTGGCATGCTGCAGTCTATAGGGTCGCAAAGAGTCAGACACGACTGAGTGGTTGATCTGAACTGATGGTAGTTTTAGTTTTTGAGAAACCACCATACTATTTTCCGTAGTGGCTGTACCAATTTACCTTTAGATCACTAGTCTAAGAGGATTCCCTTTTCTCCATGTCCTCAGCAGCACTGGTGATTTATGTTTGTTTTGGTGGCAGCCACCCTGCCTAGTGTGAGCTGGTAGCTCAGCGTGGCTCTGATCTGCCTTTGCCTGATGGTTAGTGATGTCGGGCATCTTTCCATGTGCCTCTTGGCCACCTGCATGCCCTCTGTTTTCTTTTGGATCTGTCTCCTAAAGCAATGAAAATAAGAACAAAAATAAACCAGTGGGACCTCATTAAACTCAAAAGCTTTTGCACAGCTATGGGAACCATTAACAAAGCAAATAGACAACCTACTGAATGGGGGAAAATATTTGCTAATAATATAACCAATAAGAGATTAATATTCAAAATATATAAACAGCTCAAATAACACAACATCAAAAAAACAATTAAAAATGGATGGACAACATGAAATATTTGCCTATTTTTAAATTTTCTGATTAAGTTCACATTGTAAGTCTTTGTTGATCTCAAGGAAAGTAATTTAGGGTGCAAGTGCTTATTTGAAGATTTTTTAAATTAGAGAATTTGATTAATTTTAAATATCAATGATAGTATAAATTCTGATTAAAATATTTGTTACACTGCAAATCTAGGGGATTTTCTTATTTTGAATTTCTTTAACACATGAAATAAATCATAGAAAAGAAGTTTATATCATAGTGTTGCATTGTTGTTGAGGAGATCCTTTTTTATTATTATTACAATCTCTGTTACTTTCTAGACCCGGCCGTGGCATATTAAGTCATTTCATCCTTTCTGAGCTAGTACTGGATTGTTCCTTTAAATGTATTTTCCAATGTCTGGGCCAGTCTCTTAATCCTTCATACTAGAGATTCTCAGGATCTTCATTGCTGGCAATAGATTTTGCTCCAGGAAAAGTGACTTCTGCTGCCAGGGAGTTAAATGATTCAGGGGCTGTGCTTCCACCGCTGCTGTGTAGTTTCCTGACACGCGTCCCAGATTTTCCTTTGCTTATTTCTTGGTTATCCTTAGATATCCACATTGTATTGGAAGTTTTATCCTATGTAAAATTAAGTGTGTGAAAGAGATTTTATAAATTTTTTGATTTGCAAAAACCATCCCTGGCAACTTAATGATATTTAATGCATGTTAATGAGCTAATCAATGATATTAAACTTGTCTTGTATCCAAGTGTGTGTTTTAATGAATGCTATTTTTTTATGTTGCTAACAAAAGGAAGTGTTGCTCACCAATGACTTTCATATTTCTAAATCTAGGGGACATTTTTTTTCTCTTGTCTCCTCAGTTGTGTTTGACCCTTTAAACTACTCTTTCTTTAAAACAGTCTCTCCTTGATGTCCTCATCTTCCTTATGGGTTGATTGGTTTGTTTGTTTCTGTGAAAGCTTGTCTTCCTCTAGTTTAGATTTAACATGATCTTATGAAGCTATTAAATGTTGGCGTTTCTCAAAGTCACCTCCACTCCTTCCATAGGTGATCTCAGCCACTCCCACTTATATGTGGATGACTTGCAAACACACATCTCCAGGCTAGACCTACCCTTGGACTTCTGAAACCTTTTGTGCAGTCAGATACATGGTATCATCTTTCAAGTTTCTCAATGTCATCTCAAAGGCACCAAGGCCAAAATGGAACTCTTTTCCTTTCCTAGCACTCCCTGATCCTCTTTCTGTTCCCTGCCTCAGTGAATGACATCACCTTTTATTTAAGCCTGAAAGCTGGGAGTCATTTTTGAGGCTTCCTTTCTCTTACCTCCCACATCCAATTCAGGCCCCAGTCTTGTAAGTAACTCTCTCTCAAATTCATTCGCTTCACTTCTTTACCCATCTCATTAGCTCCCTATTCTGCTGCAGTAACTTCCTAACAGGTTCTGCTGCAGTAACTTCCTAGCAGGTCTGTTACCAATTCACCTGTCTACAGCCAGACTGATCTTTCCCAAATGCAGATCTTACCCTGTAACTCTTCCACTTAATAGACTTCAGATGCTCGCCATTGTCCTTAGAATAAGGAGAGGCCCCATCTACCTCTCTTCTCCTGCAAGGTCTGCTCCTGCCACCCTGTCTTTCACTGCATAGGAGACATTTTCCCTTCGTTCTGTTGGCCTTATGCATGATGGTTTCATCTATTGATGATTGACTGGTTTCATTGCAGGCTGCCAAAAGGAAAAATTTTAACTATTATATTACAAGTGTATTTTTAGGTGGAATTCTTTTTTCCAGTTACATTTAGTTGGAAAGGTAGGATTAATGCTTAATTAATTCCTTCCCTTGTTACCTTCAGTTGTAACTAATGCATTTTTGTTTCTTGTTTATTTTATTTTATTATGACCTCCTTGATCACTCTATTATGTAGAGAGAAAAATTTTGTGTAATTCTGGATGTCATAACTGGGTAGAAATGCAACTTACTTTAAGGAATAATATTCTAACTGTTGCACTTACTTATCTGTGGGATGGGGCTGTTTGTCAAATTAGAGCAGTCCCTTTTGCTTAAAGATGTATATAGTAAGAGCAACATGAGCAACTTGCAGGAGTGCTTTGAAAGACATATGTTGTGGGTAGAAGATTGAATATGATGACCTCCTGGTCCCCTCCCAAGCCCATTATCAAGCATCCTTATTTTCCAGTCCCATCCACTGAGAAAACCTCACAATCTTGTTCATGTGTAAGCCCTGTTAAAATTTATTCATATCTTTTTCAGTTAAAATAGCAAATGTTTTTATTCAGTTATGGAGTAAAGAATGTAAGATAGTTCGTAGTATTTTGAAATACTTGAGAAGCTGAGTTGTAGTCCCTCTCCCACCACCTTTTTCATATTTTATTTATTTTATTAACTGAAATTTTCTTTTTTTAGCTCATGTATTCTCAATGTTCCTCTGTTCAACTGTATGTTCTGTGAGATCAAATCCCATGTTCATGAAATGTCCATATTCCTGTATTATTGCCATTCCCATCAGTTATTTCTTTTAAAGACATTTTCCATTTTGATGACCAAAAATTGGTCTTTCTGAAATTTTGCTTTTTATAATCACTAGTGAGAGTAAACTGTTTTCAAATGTTTATTGCTTATGTATTTTATGAAATATTAGCATGTGTACTTTGTTCATCGGTTCTGTTTTTCATCATTTACTGATTTTGAAGACCTCTATATAGACACAATGAAAAATTGACTATGTTATAAATATTTGTGTTCTCTTTTAATTTTATTGATTCTTTGACATTCTGAATGTTTATAAAGTTATATCAATAACCGTTTTTCTTACGGCCACTTCTCCCATTTCCCTCCTTTATTTTTCTCATCCTTTGATGGATCTTTCTTTACATTCAACTCTAATTGATTTGAATTTTGTTTGACTTGCTGTGTAAGATATATGTCTCCTTGAGAGTTTTCGTTTGTGTGTTCGTTTTCACATATGTTGCTTGGTTTTTCCATATTAAAAAAAAAAAAAAAAGTTCCTCTCCCTTCCAGAGTTTACATGGCAACCTTTGTCACATACTGGATTCTGGTCTTTGGTTTTCTTGGCTGTTACATTGATTCATAAGTCTCCTTTTCTTTTGGTACCTTTTCCTGATACGGTTATTATTATAGACTTACATATTTGAATAGCATAAGGTTAAATTCCTTCTAATTACTATTCTTTTTCAGTCTTCTTGGATTTCTGACCTGTTTCTTCTACACAGCTGCTCAGGACTTGTGCTTCATGCATCTGGGATGTAGAGGTCATATGAATGGACTTCAGGCATCCTCTGAAGATCTTGAAATTTTATATAAAACATTTTGTGTGACTTGGTACATCTTACTGTAAGGGAAATCCATATCTTTTATTGGCTTTTAAGATGAGCACTTAAATAAAAGAAATTTAGGAATCACTGAGAGAGAGTTATATTGTCAAAATCAAATATTCCTATGGAGATTTTGAATCTCTGGAGGATAATGGCCTTCTTTGTACTTTGTTTTCCCATCCAGAAGCATACTGGTATCTCTTCATTTATTGAAGATTTTTTTTAAGCACAATAATAAATTTTTATAATTTTCTTCATACTGGTCCCAAACATTTATTAATTTAGTTTTCTTGGTATTTTGAACCTACTAGTGACTGGCAAGCTTTTTCAAAAGAAAGTAAAAGAGGGCAAGAGGAAGGGAAGGAGAATGAAAGAAAAACAGAGTTTGGAAAGGATTACACCGAATATTTTCAGTAGTCCATAAAGTTTACCTTGCCCCTGGTAATCTCATTTTTATGTTATAATTTTCTTGTCAAAGTATTGTAAAATGCATTATTAGAAAGCTTGACCCTAGGGTCTTTTTAAAGCATCACTCTTTTGCTTGTGGTTTGGGGCTCTTTTACAGACTTAAATGTTGTTCCAGGACAGAACATTTTCATATTTTACTTTGGTGAGGCATGACCATATCAAGTAACATTTCAGAACTATACATTGCATAACCTTGGACATTTTCATATAAGAAGGCACTAAGGAGAATTTATTTTCTTATGAAAGTGCAAGTCTTAAGTAACAGTGACTGTTTTTTATGGGATAGCTCCAGACCGCATTTGCTTACTTCCCACGCTCTAGTTTTTCTGGCATCCTAAGCTTTAAGTATAGAGGTCAGGATGACATTTTAGGGCTCTGGATTTTAATTCCATAATCTCAAAATGGATATTATTCACTGTATCAAAAAAGCTAGTTTGATTTTATTTTCTAGATTAAAAATAAATTAGTTTTGTGATGTTTTAATATTCATTTTTGAAAATCTTTGAAATTGCATACTGAAAAACATAGTATGAAGATTTCTTACCTTTAACTCAGATTCCCAAAATGTTAAATTTTCACCACATTATTGTGTCCTATTTTTTCCTGAAACTTTGAGAATAAGTTTATAAACAAGATGTACTTTTACCACCAAGAACTTCAGTGTATATTTCTTTAAGTTAGAAAATTAACATTGAGAAAATACTCTTGTCTAATCTACAAGCCCTCAAATTTTGTCATTTGCCCCACTAATTTCCTTTCTAGGGGAAAAAACAAAGTGCTTTTTTATTCCCCTTGTCTGGGATCCAATCCCAGGATCACATACTACATTTTAGTTGTCCTCTTTATTCTTCCTTAATCCAGAACAGTCCCTTGGTTGGTTTTTCCTTATCTTTCAAAATATGAGCAAAACAGGGCTTTTTGTTTGTTTTTCTTTTTCTTTTTTTTAAAAGAATACCCCTCAGTTTGGATTTGCCTGATGATTTTGTGTGGTTAGACTTAAGTTCTGCCGTGATCATATCAGGAGACTCATGAGGTCTACTTTACTGATGTTAATATTCACTGTGATTGCTTGTTAAATTGATGGTGATGTGCATTTTT
The DNA here is from genome assembly GCF_963930625.1 of Muntiacus reevesi. Lineage (NCBI taxonomy): Eukaryota > Metazoa > Chordata > Mammalia > Artiodactyla > Cervidae > Muntiacus > Muntiacus reevesi. The sequence continues at coordinate 46,602,179 of NC_089252.1, read as the reverse complement.
AAAGAGCACAATTTTTATGTTTTCTTTAGTTTTTGCTTTCCTTTGGTGGATTGAGTCCTAGAGTCCTTTCGAGGACTCAATAAAAATACCTATTTAATTGTAAACCTGTTTTAAGAAATTTTTAACCCTACCTTCTCTTGTACTTTTATTTGGGAGAAGTGGGCGGGAATAGGACTTGGAGAACTTCCAGAGCAGGTGGATTCTGGACTTGGTTATTCATTGACAGAGTTAGAAGGCCTCTGGGCTTGAGTGTGACAGCATAGGTGGTGGATTCCACTGGTAAAATTCTTCCATTACTAATTGACAGGATAGTTAACATATCACTTCTTTGTTCTGAAGTTTTATCGTTTGTTAAATGGGGATTATAATACTTGGTTTTAATCACCACAGGGGATTGTGGGGACAGAAAACATAAGTAGGCTATAAATGTGAAAGTGCTTTTCTTTTTTCCCCACATTTCTTCTTCATATATTTATAACTATATATAGAAAAACAAGACAAAGCTATTGATGAGTGTTTCCCTGTGCGCTGATGGCCAACACAGAAATCTCTAGTGCGCTTTTCTAGGAGGTCTGTCCTTGACTCGTTTCTATTCAGTGCTTCTGTTAATGACTTCTTACAAGAAATAATGAGATTCTCAGTTTTATAGATGACAAAGTCAGAGAGTTCATATTCAAAATTATCTTGACATATTAGAAGGAACCCAAGCACTGCAAGATGACATTTCCTAATTTAAGTTCCAAAGATCAGTTGTAAAATAAAGGATTGGAAGGCTTGTCCTGTAATACATTAGGTTTGGTCACCTGCTTAATATATGAGCAACTGCTCCAAAAGCCTAATGTAAACTTATACTCATCAAAAAATATTATACTGTTCTGTGCATGAAAGGTAATAGTAATATTATCACTGTGTTTTAAGAATATTTAAAAATTAGTGTATATCTAGAATAAGGTAACTGAGATGTTGATATTTCTGTCTCAGCAAGATTTCAATCAGACGCCATATAACTACTTTTCAGTAGTGGTCGTCAGAAGGTGTTCTTTTATGTAAAATGCTGACGTGAGGGCAACATCGTATCTTTTTATCCATTTTCCTATTTGTACCTTTTGAAATATTATATTAATTTTTTGTAGACTACATTCCTTTAAGGCTTCCCTGTTAGCTCAGATGGTAAAGAATCTGCCTGCAATGGAGGAGGCCTGGGTTCAATCCCTTGGTCAGGAAGATCCCCTGGAGAAGGGAAAGGCTAACCATTCCAGTATTCTTCCTGGAGAATCCCATGGAAGGAGGAGCCTGGTTAGCTACAGTCCATGGGGTAGCAAAGATTCGGACACGACTGAACGACTAATACACACACACACGCCTTCAAAATAATTTCATAACTAATGTCTTGTTTGTCTACCAATTAATATATTTGTGCAGTGGATGCTCATAAAGACTAGCTAATAATAATAACTGAAGGTAATTAAAAGTCAGTTTTCTGTGCCTTGATTTATATTTAAGAACTATAGACTGACTGAACTAAATTCAAAATAGCAATTTCAAAGTCTAGGGGTTTACTGAATTTCTGAATTCATTTTTTACCATTATTACAATTGTTGTGAAAATACGCAGATAGACTTCAATGTCTGATAGTCACCTGGGGTATTTCCATTCAATCTCTATTAAAAAATAAAGAATATTTCAAGAGGATTAAGAGAAATGAACCCTAAATTGAACAGTAGCTCTGTTTATGAAAATATTTTAGCTATTTCAGTCATACAGTTTGAAGTTTATTATTTGTTTAGCATAAATGGAAGTTGTCTTAAAGGTATATTATTACCAAGACCGTCTTGAAACACTTTTTTTTTTTATTGATTTTTTACAACACTCTTAGATTTTCTTCCTGACACCTAGCTGCCACTCAGTTTTCATTATCAACCTCTCTCCTCCCTCATCCCTCTCTCCCTTCCTCTAATAATTTGGAAACACTGTAATTCCTGGGGCCTGGTTCTGTATTATCACTTTGACTGTAGATTGTCTCAGACATGCTCTCAGAGTTTTGATTTCCATTTAAGTGTCAGTGACTGTATTTATCTGTATGTCTAGGTTATCCCACTCCTCTCCTAGCTTCAAACTTAGATACATAGCAACATTTTCTGACTTCTCACAACTACAGTACCTGAAATTGTACATGTTGAGAACCAAAGTCATGATCTTTTCCATAAAACCCATCTCTCCTCCAGTTTCTCCTTGTCTCAGCTTGTGTAGTTTCATTCAGTTCATAATACCAGAAATCAGGGAGTTTTTCTTGACATCTTCCTCCCCTGACATCATCTCCCACTCCAGTCAGGACTCAGGTTTTACTGGTTTTTCTCTGCCCAACCCGTGCTCTAAGCCATCAGCAGTATTTGCCTAACACTGTTGCAGTAGCTTCTCAGTGGTCTTTGTTTTTCTACTCTTGCCCGAGTCTAGGTTTATCTTTCAACTTTTGCCCTTCTCCAGTTTTTATCCTTGCATTGAAGAAATGTATCTTTAAAAATGTAAATCAGACCTGGTGGCTCCCCTACTCAATCCCTTCCTTAATTTTCCTTGATAGGATAAATTTGTTAACATAGCCCACAAGCCCCTGCATACACCTGCCTTAACTTTGACTATTTATTCACTGTTACAACCACCATACTGAATTTCTCAGGTCTGTTCTCAGGTTTGTTCACGTGCCTAGATTGCCCTGCTTTAGGATATTCCCTCTGATCAAAAGTATTGCTCCTGTGCCCCTTTAAATTTTAAAAAATTAATTCTTTATTTCCTTGATACGTGAAAATGGCAGAAAGTTCCAATAGTACAAAAGATGATACAGGGTGAAAACTGATTGTCTCCTCCATTCATGTTTTCCATTTTTTGTGGTCAAATTTATGAGTCTTTTATTTTTAAATGATTCTCGGGTGTATGGTTTATTTTTGAACTTTTTTGTAGCATTATTTTTCGTTCAAGTCTTTGACCAACTTGGAATTTATTTTAAGAAGCAAGGTAGAGAGTCAGCTGTATTTTTTTTCTAGTTATCTACCCAGTTATCCCAATGTCTTTTAGCGAATAACTTAGCTGGTTTTCTGTTTTAAAGTGCCACCTTTATCTTATACTAGATTCCTGTCCTATTTGAGTCTATTCTGATGCTTTGTCTGCTCAGACACTGTACCAGACTTTCTTACAGTGTTGCTTTAGAGTGTATTTTAATAGGTGGTAGAGCTGGTTCCATCTTAAGGATTTCCTGGGCCTTCTTAAATGTTTAATTTTCTACACGAGCCTTAGTATTGTCTAGTTTCTAAAAAAATCTTACTGATATTTGTGAGCATATTAATTTTTAGAATAACATGAACATTTGACAACTTTACAATCCTAGAGTTTCCTGTATAAAAATATTTTTTCCATTTTATCGAGCCCAAAATTTTTCCTTACTACTATTTTATTTTAAAATTTTCTAAATGTATTATTTTTTATTGAGGTGTAATTGACATATAACATTATTAGTTTCAGATGTTGTTGTTGTTTAGTCACTAAGTCTCATGTCTTGACACTCTGTGACTTCATGGACTGTAGCACGCCACGCTACTCTGTCCATGAGATTTCCCGGTCAAGAATACTGAAGTGGGTAGCCATTTCCTTCTCCAGGGGATCTTCCTGACCCAGGGATTGAACCTGAATCTCCTGCATTGGAAGGCAGATTCTTTACCACTGAGCCACCAGGGAAAGTTTCAACTGTACAACATAATGATTTGATATTTGTGTACATTGAAAAATAATAATAAGTCTAAAAACCACAGTAAGTCTAGTTAGCATTTGTCATCATACATAATCACAGATTTTTTTTTCTTCTGAGTGAGAACTTTTTTTTTTTAAGATTTACTCTCTTTGCATCTGTGTCAAGAGAGCATATACGCAATACAGTATTATTAGCTTTAGTCGCAATGCTGTACGTTACATCTTCATGCATGACATGTATTATAATAACTAGAAGTTTGTACCTTTGGACCACCTTCACCATTTTACCCCACACCCCCAGCCCCTGCCTCTGGAAACCACCAGTCTGTTCTCTGTATCTATGGGCTTTGATTGTTTTTTCTTTTATTTTCACATAGAAGTGAAATCCATTCTTCAGTCAGTTCAGTCGCTCAGTCATGTCCGACTCTTTGGGACCCCATGGACTGCAGCACGCCAGGCTTCCCTGTCCATCACCAGTTCCCAAAGATTGCTCAAACTCATGTCCATCGAGCCAGTGATGCCATCCAACTATTTCATCCTCTGTAGTCCCCTTCTCCTCCCACCTTCAATCATTCCCAACATCAGGGTCTTTTCCAGTGAGTCAGTTCTTTCAATCAGGTGGCCAAAGAATTGGAGTTTCAGCTTCAGCATCAGTCCTTCCAATGAATATTCAGGACTGATTTCCTTTAGGATTGACTGGTTTGATTTCCTTGCAGTCCAAGGGACTCTCAAGAGTCTTCTCCAGCATCACAGTTCAAATTCTTCAGCGCTCAGCTTTCTTTATCAGCTAGCTCTCACATCCATATGTGACTGCTGGAAAAACCATAGCTTTGACTAGACAGACCTTTGTTGGTAAAGTAATATCTCTGCTTTTTAATATGCTGTCTTGGTTGGTCATAGCTTTTCTTCCAAGGAGGAGGCTTTTTTTTTTTTTTTTTTCTTTTTTCCGTTTGTTTTTATTTGTTGGAGGCTAATTACTTTACAGTATTGTAGTGGTTTTTACCATACATTGACATGAATCAGCCTTGGATTTACGTGTGTTCCCCATCCTGATCCCCCCCTCCCGCCTCCCTCTCCATCCCATCCCTCTGGGTCTTCCCAGTGCACCAGCCCTGAGCACTTGTCTCATGCATCCAACCTGGGCTGGTGACCTGTTTTACCCTTGATAGTGTATTTGTTTCAATGCTGTTCTCTCTGAACATCCCACCCTCGCCTTCTCCCACAGAGTCTAAAAGTCTGTTCTGTACATCTGTGTCTCTTTTTCTGTTTTGCATATAGGGTTATCATTACCATCTTTTAAATTCCATATATATGCTTAATATACTGTATTGGTCTTTATCTTTCTGGCTTACTTCACTCTGTATAATGGGCTCCAGTTTCATGCATCTCATTAGAATTGATTCAAATGAATTCTTTTTAGTGGCTGAGTAATATTCCATAGTGTATATGTACCACAGTTTCCTTATCCATTCGTCTGCTGATGGGCATCTAGGTAGGAAGCATCTTTTAATTACATGGCTGTAGTCACCATATGCAGTGATTTTGGAGCCCAGGAAAATAAAGTCTGTCACTGTTTCTGCTGTTTCCCCATCTGTTTGCCATGAACTGATGGGACCCGGATGCCATGATCTTAGTTTTTTGAATGTTGAGTTTTAAGCCAACTTTTTCACTCTCCTCTCTCACTTTCATCAAGAGACTCTTTAGTTCTTCTTCGCATTCTGCCATAAGGGTGGTGTCATCTGCATATCTGAGGTTATTGATATTTCTCCCTGCAATATCTTGATTCCAGCTTGTGCTTCATCCAGCCCAACATTTCTTATGATGTACTCTGCATATAAGTTAAATAAGCAGGGTGGCCATATATAGCCTGATGTACTCCTTTTCCTATTTGGAACCAGTCTGTTGTTCCGTGTCCAGTTCTTACTGTTGCTTCCTGACCTGCATACAGATTTCTCAGGAGGCAGGTCAGGTGGTCTGGTATTCCCATCTCTAAGAATTTTCCACAGTTTGTTGTAGTCCACACAGTCAAAGGCTTTGGCGTAGTCAATAAAGCAGAAAGTAGATGTTTTTCTGTCACTCTCTAGCTTTTTCGATGATCCAACGGATGTTGGCTATTTGATCTCTGGTTCCTCTGCCTTTTCTAAAACCAGCTTGAACATCTGGAAGTACATGGTTCAGGTACTGTTGAAGCCTGGCTTGGAGAATTTTGAGCATTACTTTGCTAGCGTGTGAGATGAGTGCAATTGTGCAGTAGTTTGAACATTCTTCGGCATTGCCTTTCTTAGGGATTGGAATGAAAACTGACCTTTTCCAGTCCTGTGGCCACTGCTGAGTTTTCCAAATTTGCTGGCATATTGAGTGCAGCACTTTCACAGCATCATCTTTTAGGATTTGAAATAGCTCAACTGGAATTCCATCACCTCCACTAGCTTTGTTCGTAATGATGCTTCCTAAGGCCCACTTGACTTCACATTCCAGGATGTCTGGCTCTAGGTGGGTGATCACGCCATCGTGGTTATCTGGATCATGAAGATCTTTTTTGTACAGTTCTTCTGTGTATTCTTGCCACCTCTTCTTAATATCTTCTGCTTCTGTTAGGTCCATACCATTTTTGTCCTTTACTGTGCACATCTTTGCATGAAATGTTCCCTTGGTATCTCTGATTTTCTTGAAGAGATCACTAGTCTTTCCCATTTTATTGTTTTCCTCTATTTCTTTGCTTTGATCACTGAGGAAGTCTTTCTTATCTCTCCTTGCTATTCTTTGGAACTCTGCATTCACATGGGTATATCTTTCCTTTTCTCCTTTGCCTTTTTCTTCTCTTCTTTTCTCATCTTTTTGTAAGGCCTCCTCAGACAACCATTTTGCCTTTTTTCCTTTCCTTTTTCTTGGGGATGGTCTTGGTCCCTGTCTCCTGTACAGTGTCAGGAGCTTCTTTTCAGGCACTCTGTCTATCAGATCTAATCCCTGGAATCTATTTGTCACTTCCACTGTATAATTGTAAGGGGTTTGATTTAGGTCATACCTGAATAGGTCATACCTGAAAAGTGGTTTTTCCTGCTTTCTTCAATTTAAGTCTGAATTTGGCAATAAGGAGTTCATGATCTGAGCCACAGTCAGCTCCCGGTCTTGATTTTGCTGACTATGTAGAGCTGCTCCATCTTTGGCTGCAAAGAATATAATCAATCTCATTTCAGTATTGACCATCTGGTGATGTTCGTGTGTATTCTTTACTATCATTTTAAAGATTTTTCATACATACTTGTGTATAACTTTTTATTTATTTTGACAACTTCATCATTTTTTCATATCATTGTGATAGAATCATGGTATTTTTTAAAAACGGATTTTTTTTTTTTAATAGAGGAAGGCTTTTTAATTTTGAAGTCACTTTTTTTCTAACCACAGTCGTGTATTGCTTGTAATGTATTTTTAATTGAATCATGTCCCCCTCCCTAGCCCACATTGTTAATTTAGCTAACTTGAATACTTCTTTAAGATGTCAGCTTAAAATTCACTTTGTAAAAGCCCTTCCTCAGCCTCCAGATCTCAAGATCTCCATTTTATTCTTCTTGAAGCATTCTATACTTTTCCTTTAGAGTGCTTATTGCACTTTGAAGTTTGAAATTATACAATTTTGGTGGAATTTTGTTATTGTCTAACATCTGTCTTTCTATCTTGTAAGCTGTATATATGGGTGAGAATTGTGTGTATTTTCCTCCTCATCCAATCTTCAGTGTCCAGCACTGTTGCTACATGCAGTAGATGGTATTCTATAGATACCATGTAGCTGATTTACTTGATTGATTTCATTACTTGGTTGAATGGATGATTGGATTGTCCATTTGTGACAATGTTGCCTATTTCTAATCTTTTCATCTCTTAGTTTTATTTTCAGTTCTACCACACTTTAAAGCTTACTTGCTGCCTTCTTAGGAACTTGATATACTTTTGGTATGGTTTTTCATACATGGTTCTCAAAGACAAATATAGTCTAGGCATATCAATTGGTGTGTTTACTGTTTGGTTAATTGACATTGTCAAATTGATTTGATATTTTTCTCTTTCAAAATTGTTATTTTTAAGTAATCTAAAATGTGACACAAATGAAATTGCTCTGACAATAATAATATTAAATTATTTTTACCTTTTTATGATACCACTTCAGAGTTTTGGGATAATTGAAACTTTTTACTTTCATGTTGCAGTTGTGCAATTGAGGCTTAGATAAGATCAAGTACCAACTGTTATCAAGCTGCCATTGGTTGGGCTGTATCTAGATTTCTAAGTTTTCTGACTCCTACTTCAGTATTCCTCTACCATGGTATCTTCCACATTGCTGTAGTAGTCTTGCCTGTCTTCCAGGAATGTATTTGTAATACTGCAAAGAGCAAATATCTCACATTATTTTGCTCTGCTGCTGCTGCTAAGTCACATCAGTTGTGTTCGACTCTGTGTGACCCCATAGACGGCAGCCCACCAGGCTCCCGTCCCTGGGATTCTCCAGGCAAGAACACTGGAGTGGGCTGCCATTTCCTTCTGCAGTGCATGAAAGTGAAAAGTGAAAGTGAAATCTCTCAGTCCTGTCCGACTCTTAGCAACCCCATGGACTGTAACCTACCAGGCCTCAGTCCTGTCCGACTCTTAGCGACCCCATGGACTGTAACCTACCAGGCTCCTCCATCCATAGGATTTCCCAGGCAAGAGTACTGGAGTGGGTTGCCATTGCCTTCTCCACTTTGATCTACCAAGACAAATTTTATATAGTTAACTAATGAAACTATATTTTTAGACTTTTCCCTCTGTCAGTATATCTCATTATTTTCCTTTTAAATAAACTTTTTCTTTAAGAACAGTTTTAGGTTCCTAGCACAACTGAGCAGGTAGTACAGAGAATTCCCACCATACTTTCTGCCTTCTCTCTCACTTGGCCTCCCCCAGTATCAACACTCTGCCCCAGAGGTGACACATTTGTTACAACTGGTAAACCTACTTTGACATGTCATCACCCAAACTGCATAGTTTACATGAGGTTTCACCCATGGTGTTTTGCATTCTGTGGATCTGGACACATGTATAGTATCATGTATCCACTGTTATGGTATCATACATAATAGTTGCACTGCCCTGAAAATCCTCTGTGCACTGCCTACCAATCCCTTCCTCCCCACCAGCCCCTGGCAACCACTGACTATTTTTTTCTTTTTTAACTGTTTCCGTGATTTTTCTTCTTCCAGAGTATCATAGAATTGAAATCATACATTATATCACCTTTTCAAATTGGCGTCTTTCACTCAGTAATACACATGTTACGTTTTCTTCATGTCTTTTCATGACTTGATAGCGCATTTCTTTTTAGTGCTGAATAACATTCCACTCTCTGGTTTACCACCGTTTATTTATCCTTTTACCTACTGAAGGACATCTTATTGATTTCCAAGTTTTAGCAATGATGAAAAAAGCCGGTATGAACATACATGTGCAGGTTTTTGTGTGAACATAACATTTTCAGTTCATTTGGGTAAACAAGCTCATTGGGTAAGCATGGTTGCTGGGTTATATGGTAAGAACATGTTTAGTTTTGTAAGAAATCTAAAACAGTCTTCCAGAGTGACTGTACTGTGTTGCGTTACTATCAGCAATAAGTGGGAATTTCTGTTACTTCACATCCTCCTCAGCATTTGGTGGTGTCAGTATTCTGGATTTTGGCCATTCTGATAGATGTGTAGCAGTATCTCGTTTTAATTTGTATTTCCTTCATAACATATGATGTAGAGCATCATTTCTTACGCTTATTTGCCTTCTGTATATCTTCTCTGGTGAGGTGTCTGCTTAGGTCTTTTGTCCTTTTCTTATTTTTTTTTAACTCAGGTTGTTCGTTTTCTTTTGTTACCTTTTTAATATTCTCTTTTAAAAGTTGTTTTTTCTTGGGTGCCATTTAGTAAAAACACACAGAAAGCTTTGAGGTCTTTAAGAATGATTTATTTTTTCAAAGGAAAACTCTTTCTGTTTTTCTCCTTTTACCCTTGTCTTTCAGTTATACCTGCCGCCACTTGCGGAGATATGTTTATGTGTTGGACAAACTGTATTTCCCCCACTCTCACTGTTCTACGCTTCAGCATTGCTTCTCGAACCTCAGTGACAATGGAGAGGAACTCTTGTCTTTAACTTGCTCTCACATTCTCAGATCCTATGCTTCCAGGTTATTAACCTCTGCTGTCCATTTACTGCATGGTGCATGCTGTATGCTGTAGATGACTGATAATTGCATGCTTTAATGGGATACATGTCAATTAAAGAATTAAGGAGGAAATTTATATTTGAAGTGATACTAAATTCTTTAAAAGAATGGCTGACGTTTGTGGGTGTTTTTTTTTTTTTTTTTAAACAAATGTCTTAAGTACTTTGTTATGTTTCTTGGGAGAGAGAAAAGTTTTTAACCACATAGTTGTTAGGTAAACTCAACAGAACTTTTCTCTACTTTGCTTCATTTGGGAATCTTTTAACTTATTAATAGTTGAGATGCTCTTTCTCGTTTACGTATGAAATAGACTACAGTAACTATTAATTACATATGGATTTTGAGTTCTCTTTCTTACTCTGCTTGTAAGCTGAAAGTTGGCTGTGGGGCTTCACTTATATTTTGATAGACATACGTTCAGCTAAGCAGGTTTGATTTTATAAGAAGGTAGAAATTATTCACTGGAATTTTGTATTTCTTACTCATTTTATTTACATATAAAGGGGTTATAAAATCAGCAAATTACATGTGTCATAGATGAATTTAGATTAAACGTAATGATGGATGGGAGTAGTAAGAAAGAGACAAGCCATCAATGTCATGCATCAGAGAAAATCAATGCCTGCTGTTTAGTAAAGGGGCAGTATGACATTACTGCTTTGTACTTGCACTTGACATTTTTGACACTTTCTGTAAGTCAGAGATGACGCAGATCAGCACTGTGTACTGTTAGCCAAGTATGGTGTGTCAAGGCAGTGTCTTCACTGCCAGTTGATTTGAGGAAGAAAGAAAAAATTCCATGACCATCCTCTAGAAAAGAACAGGTTTTTAAAATTAACATAGAGCTTTTCAGGTGAAGATGTATAGGAAAGCTTCAAAATATTCAATATGTAAGTGAAAGCACTTTGATTATTAGGAATTGAGGACAGTGTGACATCTAAGGTGACAGCCTTTTCTTGGCAGCAGAAACATTTTAGACTCCCATATTCCCAACCAAGGGATCAAATCCAGGTCTCCCCCATGGTATTCGGATTCTTTACCTCATGGCTCAGCTGGTAAAGAACCCGCCTGCAATGTGGGAGACCTGGGTTCAATCCCTGAGTTGGGAAAACCCCTGGAGAGGGGAAAAGTTACCCACTTCAGTATTCTGGCCTGGAGAATTCCATGGACTGTATAGTCCATGGGGTCGCAAAGAGTTGGACACGACTGAGCAACTTTCACTCACTCAGTGATATTGGTCAGACTCTTACGGAATCAGTGATGACATTTGTAAGAAATGAAAAAAATCAGGGGTCGAAAAGCAAGTGGAAATAACAGTTTAGCTCTTACATATATAAGAGAGGAGAATTTACTAAAGCCAGTGACTTTCAACTGACTTACATAAAGTGAGTGAACATCAGGTAAGTGAATACTCTTTGGACCTGGAGACAGAATATATCTGATTTCAAGGAATGGAGAGAGCAGCTACTAATCACTCCACCTCCGAATTGAGCAGCATGATTGACCTTGTCCTTATTTGCTAGTGTACTAGTCAGGGTTCTCCAGAGAAACAGAACTGATAGGGTGTATGTGAGAGTGTGAGTATGTATGTGTGTGTGTATAGAGGGAGAGATGGAGATTTATTTTAGGGAATTGGCTTTGGTGATTTTAGGGGTGAGTCTGCAGTAGGACAGGCAGAAATTCACATATTGATGTTGCCATCTTAATTGCTAAATCCACAGGGCAGGCCAGCAGGCTGGAAACTCTGGCAGGATTTTTATGTTGTAGTCTTGAGGCAGAATTCCTTCTTCCTCAGGAAGCCTCAGTTTTTGTTGTGAAGGCCTTCACCCAGATTATTGAGGGTCGTCTGCTTTCCTTAAAGGCAACTGATTATAAATGTTAATCACACACCCAGATACCTTCACACAATGTCTAGATACATGTTTGACCAAACAGCTGGGCACTGTAGCCTAGCCAGGTTGGCACATAAAGTTACCACCACACTATGCTTCTTTTTTTCCTGTGTGTCTTCATGTTCATCATGTCTGTCGTACCAGACTGTGAGTTTGCTGGGGGTATAGACACTGAATCTTAACTCCTTATTGTACATCTTCTAGCACCCCATGCCTGGTGTGTTGTTCATTAATACCAGTTGCAGCAGTAATATCATCTACTCACTCCAAATATCTGCCAAACTATCTGCCACATGTGACAGCATACCTCGGTACTCTGGAGTCTCCCCCCTCACTTTGCAGGAACAGACGGGAGAGAGAAGTGCATGGTCAACTGGGAAGATAAAAGGAAATGGAAGGAAAAGGACCAGGAAATCAGAGTAGGCAGGAAGAAAAGAGAACAGTTGAGAAGGGAAAAGATGAAGGTCCCACATGGTTGAAGAAAGCAGCGTGCGTTCTCGAGCCCCCTTCACCTGATTCCTGGCCAAGTTAAATCCATGCTCAGTTTCTGAGTCACTGTAGCATTTCTTTCCCATTTTCCTTTTGCTCAAAGGCACCCTTTCGCCCCCTTACCCCCAGCCTATCACCACTCCAGGTCATTTCTCATCCTCAGGAGGTTGTTCTGAACTCTCAGCAGTGATGTAAGGTATTAGCCCCCCGAAGGGAATGGTTTTCAGTCCAACATCCTCATCAGGACTGAAGAGCCTTTAGAACACATTGGTAAAGAAGTGTCAGGCCCTGGTAGGCCTGATTAAGAAAAGATTCTGATGCCAGCAAAACTTACAGCATTTTTGAAATGCTGCCCACTTGCAACTCTGACTGCCCTGACCTGTCATCTCATAACAGCATTTGCATCAGAAGTGTGTGCATGTCTCTTGGCCTCCAAATTCTGCCTGGCCCTGTTCAGTTTTCATGAACAGCAGAGAAGTGCAGAGGTTAGGGACGTGGGCTCCTCCTCCTCCCCTGCTGGCTTTATCCGACCCCAGCACTTGCAGGCTGAGACAGTGGACAGGAAACACTTTGATTCAGGACAGAGCTCAGAATGGGGGCAAAATTCGCATAAAAGGAGATATCTGACCACCTTGTGGCGTGTTCATCTGCAGGTGTTGAACATTCTGCACATACAGTGACACGTGATCAGATGAGATCTAGTCCCTGCATTTGAAAGATTTTCAACAGAATTACGTTGTATGGACGGACAAACCAAGCCCAATGTCTGAGAAAAGCAATCACAGACTTCCTTCACAACCTCAACTTTTGGTTATGCAGAATGTTTAAAATATAATTCAGTTCCTAGAAAGAAGTATAAGCCAATTACTTAAGTAGGAACTTTTTTTGCTGTTGTTCAGTCGCTAAGTCATGTCCAACTCTTTGTAACTCCATAGACTGCAGCGTGCTAGGCTTTCCTGTCCTTTACTATCTCCTGGAATTTGCTCAGATTCATACCGATTGATTCGGTGATGCTAACCATCTCATCCTCTGCAACCCCTTTCTCCTCTTACCTTCAATCTTTCCCACCATCAGGGTCTTTTCTAATGAGTCAGCTCTTCGCATCAGGTGGCCAAAATATTGGAACTTCAGCTTCAGCATCAGTCCTTCCAATGAATGTTCAGGATTGTTTTCCTTCAGGATTGACTGATTTGATCTCCTTGCAGTCCAAGGGACTCTCAAGAGTCTTCTCCAGCACCACAATTTGAAGGCATCAGTTCTTCGGCATGAGCTCAGCCTTTTTTATGGTCCAGCTCTCACATCTGTGCATGATGACTTGAAACACCGTAGGACTATACAGACAGTATACATAGGCCTATATAGACGTTCATCAGCAGTGATGTCTTTGCTTTTTTAATATGCTGTCTGGGTTTGTCATAGCTTTTCTTCCAAGGAGCAAGCATCTTTTAATTTCATGGCTGCAGTCACTGTCCACAGTGGTTTTGGAGCCCAAGAAAATAAAATTTGTCACTGCTTCCACTTTTCCCCCTCCTATTTGCCATGAAGTAATATGACTAGATACCATAATCTCAGTTTTTTTAATGTTGAGTTTTAGACCAGCCTTTTCACTCTCCTCGTTCACCTTCATCAAGAGGCTCTTTAGTTCCTTTTCACTTTCTGCCTTTAGAGTGGTATCATCTGCATATCTGAAGTTGCTGATACTTCTCCCAGCAATCTTGATTCTGGCTTGTGATTCATCCAGTCCGATGTTGCACTAATGTACTCTGCATAGAAGTTAAATAAGCAATGTGACAATACACAGCCTTGTTGTACTCCTTTCCCATTTTGAACCAGTCAGTTGTTCCATGTCTGGTTCTAACTGTTGCTTCTTGACCTACACACAGGTTTCTCAGGAGACAGGTAAGGTGGTCTGGTATTCCCATCTCTTTAAGAATTTATACACAGATCACTGAGAAATTTCAGTCTTTCTACTGTAAACATATTTCCAGTGTATAAGTTCTTTTTATTGCATCCTTAAGAGGTAACTTCTGGATGCTTCCTATTTCAGGAAGTGGTAGATTTCTTGCTGTTTTGTTGTTAGAAAGATTGTCATAAGTGAAGTCTGCCTGCCAATAACATTCATATATTAATCTGGCTCTGCTTGAGATAAATACTTTGCTGCTTATCAGAGCCCTTCTGGTTTTTAAAAACGTCTGTCATGATTCCCCTTAATGTTTTTTCTTTAGCTTAAATAGCTTGGTTATGCTAACCATTACTGAGACAAATGATGTTTAGATTATTCAGCCTTCTTTTTCTCTCTCTGGATAATTATACTCATCAACAACTATCACAGGAATTGGTGTCCAGTAACCACCAGGTCCTGTTGTGTAGCACAGGGAACTCTGCCCGACTGCTCAGTGTGGCCGCCTGGGGGGGAGAGGTGTTTGGGGGAGAATGGATACCTGTATGTGTATGGCTGAGTCCCTTTGCTGTCCTCCTGAAACTATCACAACATTGCTGATTGGCTCTGCTGCTGCTGCTAAGTCGCTTCATCATGTCTGACTCTGTGCGACCCCATAGACGGCAGCCTACGAGGCTTCGCCGTCCCTGGGATTCTCCAGGCAAGAACACTGGAGTGGGTTGCCATTTCCTTATCCATTAATTGGCTCTACCCCAGTATAAAATTAAAAGCTTTAAAAAAAATTGGTATCCAGAATTGGGTGTAATATTTCAGTTGTACTTCATAATTTTGGCCTTTGTAAATGAAAACTATATAAATTACAAGCTAAATTATAGTTATAAATTATACGCTGTTAATTTGTGCTAAGACTGACTATACTGACTTTTTAAAGCAGGCACACCTAAGCTTATGTGAAATTTCCAGATCTTTCTCACATGAGCACACATCTCCTTAGACTTGTTGCACATCTGATTTTTTTTAACCTAATTGCAGGGCTTTACATTTGTTCTTACTTCAGTGTGTTGATTTTTTCCTGTCTTTCTCTGAGTCAAACCTTGTGAAGCTATAAGCTTTCTATACCTGGTAGCTTCTTCTCTTTATCCTGTTAGCGCTGAGATCAACCCTCAGATTACTGACCTGAGAGTTGACATCTGTAGAAATCAAATTGAGAAATCTGAGTGGGTATTTGAGAATTGTAATTAATCGCTAGTGACTACAAGTAAACTCTGTCCTGTCAACCCAGTGGAATATTTTGCAGGATTAAAAATATTATAAGGAAAAATGAGTTAGAAATATGGAAGTGATCTGATATAATGGTAAGTTTAAAAAGTATATAAAGTTATATGTTGCTGTAAATACAATTGTATAAAATTATATACACATGGACAAAAGCTAATGTATAAAAATAGTTGTGGAACATTAGTAAAATATACACGACATTCTTTTAAAACTTAAGTTTATTTTTTTAGGCATTTAAAAAATATGCAAATTTAAATTGCCTCTCCCTTTTCTGTGCTTCTCTCTACTGCGTCAAGTAAAATCTGTGTCTTTTGCTTTTCTCCTCCCTCCCTACATATATAATATCCTTTTATTAATTGACAATGATCTGCAGTGTAAATTATGGGAATAGATAGGAGTTCCTGATCTGATCACAGAAAATTTCTCCTGTGACTTATGTTAGAATTTTCATAAATTCTTTTTTTGTTGTTTGTTTCCTTTTTGAGAATGGGTTTATAATTCTAAGCACAACATTACGTCATTTCTCTAGCCTGTAGCACTTTCAAATTTAGGAATGCTTTTCCCCATTCAGTATGTCTTTTATATTGTGGTTTAAAAAATCACATCTGGTGCCTTTTTATTGCTTTGAAAGGACTCATCTTCAATCTAAGTCTAAGATAATGTTCTAATGAGTTTCCTCAAAAGAGTTTTTTAAAATCACTGGAACAGTCTTAGCATCGTGTATGCTGCTCACTAAGTCTGTAATGAATAAATATTTGAAACCGTAGTCATAATTTTTCATGCATCTGATACTGTCTTAATAATTCTGTTGTGGCTATGTGCTGTATTGATTTTTGTGCTACTTCTGTGGCATGAATGAAATGTATTATCCCACTTAAACCATTACGGTTTCCTTTTGAATTACATATTCACTACTTGATCTTGTCATCATGCATATCCCGTTTTCTGTATTGCAGTGTTCAGTCTTAAGATTTACTACTTTAATTCTCAATGCCATATAAATGAAAATAGAACAGGTAAATTTGGATTAGAAAGCTAGAGAGGAATGAGCAATAGTTAAATTTTTAAAAAATCACTTTTCTAAATTAGTAGTGTTTTCTGATCTGGGGATTTGGGGTTTTCTTTTTTCATCTCAAGATTTATAGGAGTGAATCACTGCCGTGCACTCTAGAGGAGAGAAGAGGGCACAGCTTGACAAATCTAGCAGCCACCTTTACTTGTTCTCAGAACTTTGCCCCACACCCTTTTCTTCACGTTGTGACTGCATACTCTGGGCTGTCTTCCCACCATTTTGCTATTTCTTTTTAGGCTCTTTTTGAAAATACTAGAATTCCTTAAAGTTTGACCACTAAAGTCCTTCTCTCTTTTCAACTTAAACTCTTACTTTAGGCATTTTAATCTATTTCTACTAATATGACTTTCCATGCCATCCAAGTGCCAGTTGACAACGCCAGCTGCAATGCTGAGCTCTGGTCCCATGCTGGCAGCCGTCTTCATGTCATCGTCACCACTTGCACCTCTCACAGGCCCATCTCCCAGGTGAACTTAACCTTTCTCCATTAACTTTATCTTTTAGTCTCTTCCATCTCAGTAAGTCGTATCTCCATCCACCAAGTTACTTATGTCCTTCCCATGAAAATCATTTTCATTCCCTCACCTCCTGCATCCATCCTCTGTTCATTTCGTTTCTGTATCCAAAAGGTAAGGAGTATCTGCCTTCTTTTGTGTCGCTACTGCCCCCGCTGTAGCTCAAACCATCTTCTTAGCTAGACTGAGAAAACCCACCTGGTTTCTCCTCTTCCAGGCTTATTGCTCCCACCCCTAATTCCACATCTAGCAAGCATCTTCAGATCCTCTAAACCCAGTTTGTGCTCTTCCCTGCTCAAAATCCTTCACTGGGTCCCTTTGCCCTTAGGGTGGTACATCCTCCAGCCACACTAATACTTTCCTTTTCTAGGATTCATGGGCCCCATTTCCATATTTAGGCTATTTACATGCTCCTCTTCCCTGTCTAGAATGTTCTTTCCCCAATTCTGTATTTCTTATGTTTTTACTTCCCCAGACATTTCCCCTTATCTTCAAAACCATTGTTATACATAATACTGCATTTTCTCTTACACATACGTTTGTTTTCTGTCTCAGAGTAGACTATATGCTCCATGAGGGCAGAAAATATATGCTTCTTTAAAATCTATTTTTCCATAAGTGGGTTTCATTGGTAAAGGAGGCATTCAAGTCTTAGTTAACGTACCTGTGGTGCATAGGTGTAACCAGAGTTCGCGAAGATGGGCTCTCTAAACAACAAAATTAAAATGTCTCAAATAGTTTAGACTATGTAGGATTTGGAGTGGATACAGAATTCCCCAAGTTGTATGCTCTTTCCCTGGGGCTCCGTTTGCAGGGAATTTCATATACATATTCAGACATGCAGACTTGCATAACTGCTTATTATAGAAGTATTCTTGGTTACTAAATGTCTAACAGACTTAAACATACAGGGTTTCCTGTATATGGAAGAAAAGTGATTTCACCCTTTCTTCATGCCTTGGCACGTCATGATGCCAGCCTTACGTTTACTTGACTTCCAGAATTTAAATAGGTGGTGATGTAAATCAGAAGTTAATGTTTCACCTACCGGCACTAAGTAACTAAATCATCATACTCACGATGAGCGAGGTAAATCCTTCTCAATTTGACCACAGACTGGGAATGACATTTACTCTAATCCCATCCCCCTAAGTTAGATTGACAACAGAATAATTTATTTCCGTCATGCAAAAGATGAAGAATTAGAGGAGAAGATAGAGAAATTAAGTTTGACAAAGATCACATAACAAGCTGGAAGTCTCTGGAGATCAAAGTTTCATCTTACTGAATGACACAGCATTATAAAACGAGATAAATGCGTCTCACTATACATGTGCTTAATGAAGTATGCTCAGTAGATAGCGTCTCTAATTTTTTTTTTAAAGTTGTGTTTAGATTTTATAATTTCAGCTCAATCCTGTTATATTTTATATCTGTTACATTTTTTTTTGTTTTTTGTTTTTTTATTTTTTTATTTTTTTAAATTTTTTATTTTTCAGTGGGTTTTGTCATACATTGATATGAATCAGCCATAGAGCTACACGTATTCCCCATCCCAGTCCCCCATCCCACCTCCCTCTCCACCCGATTCCTTTGGGTCTTCCCAGCCCACCAGGCCTGAGCACTCAACTCATGCATCCCACCTGGGCTGGTGGTGTGTTTCACCACAGATAATATACATGCTGTTCTTTCGAAACATCCCACCCTCACCTTCTCCCATCTGTTACATTTTAAATCTCCATCTTAAAGATTTGAACTGGAATGGGAATTGAAGAGTTACTACTTGTCTTAGGCATTTTCCACATGCAGTCTTATATTGATCTTAAACTAGAATCAAATATGTTCCAAGAGGTTGCTTGTTTTGCACAACAGTTGTGCAAACTAACTATCTGTAAGAGGTGGTCATTAAAAATTAATTTTTAAATGAACTATAGATGTACTGTATAGATTTTCTAAAGGCTGTATATTAAGAGCATGCACACAAAATATTTTCTTTGCCCAGTAGTGATAATAATAGCTGATATTTATTGAACTCTCTTACTCTGTAATGGACACTGTTGTAATTATTAACTATTTTTATTTTTATGCTCAAAGCCACTCTGTGAAGTCGTTAATATTATACTATTTTATAAATGAGGAAAATGATGCACAGAGTGCATTAATCCTTGCTTGAAGATGGTAAAGCCAGTATTGGAACTGAAATTATTCTAGCTATAAAAACTCCACTTGTCATGTTATACTGCCTCCTAAGAAGCCTTTTAATAATAGTATGATTTTAATAAGTAACTTTGCCCTTGTTGAAATCAGAGCCCAATACAAATCTGATATTATTTGATGATTATACATTTTAAACTGTTTGTGTTTTGTGTTTACGTTTTTGAACTTTTCTGCCCACGCAAAATTTCACTTGGAGATAGTTTGTAAAACTGGCTAAAATTCAAAGTTGAGCTGTGGACTGTAAAAATAGAAGAGACTCAAAACTGTATTTCTTGGTCCTCTAAATTCTGTAGGTACCATTTAGTCTGGTTTCTACTCTCTAAACATGCAGTCTCTCTTGTTTTTCAAAGCCATTAATCCTTATAAAAGTTTCATAATGTTGTATCCCAAATGTCTAAGTTGGATTTTAACTTTTGCTATAGTTTTGATGTAGTTTTTTCCTTCTCAGAGTAAAAAAAGATACAAGCTATTCTCAAAAGATTTTTAACCAGATTTCACAAAGTAAGCGTTCATAGGCAGGTTTTCAGGGTAACCCAAGGATATGTTTTACGTTTTACTTACCACTGGGAAGAAAAAAAAGAAGAGCAATTAGCAACTGAATATAATTTCTAGTAGTGACTAAAAGTCTTATAGGTTCCTCTGTTTAGTGACTTAACAATTGGGTCATCCTTCTAACTTTGAATAAACAAATAAGCAGCCACTTTCCTGGGGATTTAGACGTATAGTTACTATCTATATATGTACATTTTTAAACAGGTAACATTTACATAAACTTAAAAATATTTGTTATTTTAAAGTTTATTCTTGATGTACTTCATGTTGGTACCAGTAATTCCTCTTCCTATGTGCATTTATTCTCAGGTAGCACATACTAGAAGCCAATAGCAAGGCAAAGTCCCTGTCGCTCATGACTTAGAAGTTTTACTCTGTGCACTGTACATCCTGGCATGTGGTGGTTGTGGCTGACAGTGGGGACCTAGGCAAAGAGCTGTTTGTGTCTTGTTGGGGTGAGTCTACCTTTTAGGACTTGCATCATGTCCTTCAGTCCTAAACTTCCAAAGTCATGTTTGAAGATAGGAATGCAACTACATATACTAAGATATGACCATATTTTAGTATCATTTCTGTAAAATGTTAGAAAATAAAGGAAAGGTTAACAAATTAGTCTGAAACCAGTAAGTAAATAGCTACAGGTAAATTTATTTCTGCATGTGCAGTGAAAAAAGTTCATTTGAGGAATATTATTTGAAGTGTAGCTGGTTTTACTGTAGCCTCTGGTTTCCTCTTACTATCCTTAAATGGTCAGGAAGGGAACATCATTGTGGATTAAATGCAAATCTGTCAAACACAATGGGCAGTCATCTGTTCTGTGGGCTTTTTAATTCTTGCTGTTTTCTTGTCTTGCGTAACAGTGTTTTACTTAGCGGGCAAGATACTGAGGCAGTGTGTGGTGATAAGGAAGGAAAGAAAAGAGCTTTAATTTTCATATTTTTAAAAATACTTGTTCTCAGGAACACAACTAGCTTGATTTCTATTGCTGGCACTAAGTATCAAATGCAAGAGGTATCCAGGTTACCAAATTTTGCATGACTCTTGGTAATAGTTTGTGGTGTTTCCTGTTAGAGACATCTTATTTCTCTCAGTGTCTGGTTTTCTAGTCCCTCCCTTCATTGTATTTTGTGAATATGATAATGATACTATTAATTGGTTTATACAGTGAATCCGTATACATTAATAACTTGGGGTTCCACAGAACAGTGATCCACTTGAGCTAGAATTGTAATATAAACTAAGAGCTATCAGTTGCAAACTTGTAAATATAACCTACATATGCATCTTTCCTTTAAGTGAGACCAAAGTCAATTGGCTTTAATTTGCAATGCCTTTTAGAGCCAAAATGACGGTGTTTTTGTTCTGCTATCATGGGAATATTACCCCAAACAGTAAAATGAACTCTTAAAATTACTGCTTTGTTTACTAACTCAGTGTATTTGTAGTCTTGGGTTTGAATTCGTTGGCACATGGCTTGAAATTACATACTTAAAATGAGTCAGTGTTCGTTAACTGCAATAATTTAAAATTAAAAAGTAGTCTTCTCAAAGGGTAATATAGCCTTGTTTGTTGACAGCATGTGGAAATTTGACATGCCTCCCCATAACCACAACCATAGAACTTACTTTCCCAATACATGTTGCATTCTTTAGCTTCATGAAGCTATGTGCATTATCATGGTATTCCTAATCTGATTCTGGAGGTGCATTCTCTGATTTTGTGTATTTATGGAAGCTTGTTTTCCCTCTTATATAATCAAATGACATTTCTTCTGATGACCTATACTTGTATAAATGCAGTAGTTATATCTTTGCCTACTAATATTTGTTATTCAGATATTTTTCTGAGGAGAGTTTATTTTTCATTTTATTACTTTTAGATATGTTGCCTCATTAAAAATAACTTTTGGTGTTGTTATTTCAGCTTTGAATTTTAATGCCTGGTTATTTCAAACAAACCACGGTGTTCAAAAACTACAGTATTATCTAGAACTACTTATCTTCCTCCTTGAATGTAAAATACCACTGAAAAGAATAATATGCAAATGAGATGTATTAAACACTAGTTTGGGCGTCCTGGTGGCTCATCAGTGGAGAATCCACCTGCAGTGCAGGAGGTGCAGGTTCGGCCCCTGGGTCAGGAAGATTCCCCTGGAAGAAGAAGTGGCAGCCCGCTCCAGGATGCTTGCTGGGAAAATCCCACTGTCAGGGTAGCCTGGCAGGCTACAGTCTGTGGGGTTACAAAAAGTCAGACATGATTGAGCAACTGAGCATGCAAGCCATACATTAATTCATTAGACTGATTCTCTAAATATCACTAATCTTTAGCCTAAAAGAGATGATTTTCCGTGGATATTTTGTTTTTCTAATTTTTCTCTGTAGCAGATACCTCTGTCCTTATTGTCAAGGTGGACAGAGCTCTGATTTTTAGAATCGGACAAGTTGTAGGTGATAGAATCAGGGTAAGACCAGTGTTCCAATTCATTCATTTTACCCACAAGACTTGAAGTAATTTCTTATTGTATATTACCAATGAATGTGACCTTCTTTTTGACAGTCAAATTTTCACATATGATTGTGTGTCCCTGTATCCTCTAAAAGCAGTGGTTTATCTACTGATATGATTTTTAGTAAGATCCATCTGGATTACACATTCTCTTTGGTTAATATAGATATATCTAAAAGCCCTACTTTTAAGTTGTGTTGTTTGTCAGGATTCACGTTCTCTCTGGTGTCACTGAATATGGTGAACCTCATGGTAATGTAATACCAAAAGCAGTTCAGATTTGACCCTGATGGAGTCAGTCCATGAGTAGGACAGGTGGGTGGATGGGTGACCTCAGGTAGGCTTCACTGACTAAAGTGACTTTTACAAAGTGATTTGAGGGCAGATATTTGGTGAACTAGTAGGTTGTTCCAAGCATAGGGGGGTGGCGTGAAAGAGAATATAGGCAAGAGTAGGTACGAAAGACAAAGGGTTCATTTAGGCGAAAAGAATGGTGACTGGGACAGGGTGTGGGAGGAGATGAGATCAGACATATAAATTGGGAAAGAGTTGTGGAACCATTTGGAGACAAGAAAAACATTGTACTTTAAGTGTTGAGAACACCAACACTTTGATTAGAGGAAAAGGTATGATGAGGGACTTCCCCTATGGTGTGGTTAAGAGTCCTTGCTTCCAACGCAGGGGGTGCAGGTTCAATCCCTGATTGGAGAACTAAGATCCCACTTGCCATGAGGTGCAGCCAAAAAAAATGTGTGGTGAACTTATACCCCAAAAGAGAATGATGGCAGTTCACTGTTTAATATGGAGGGCAGTGATTGGGCAGAGCAAAAAAATTGAAGTGATTATTAAGTGGGAGACCATATAATATAGCATTCAAACTAGGACCCTTAATAGAGTGAAAGGGAATTCTGTGTAATAGTTCTCCTGGGACAAAGTGTGTAAAGTGGGACTTGTCCTGGGCAAATCGGGGCATATGGTTCTCATGTTATTATTGAGTGCTTACTTGGAGTTCATTCATAGATTACAAAGATAGGAAATATTAAAATCCTGAGTTTTGAAAGTGCTATGCCATAATATTCCTTAACAAAATAAACTGTAAATAGTTGTATCAGATTCTGGCCAAGACTAGCAGGACCCATCACTGAAGTTGATTCACAGATGCTGGCATTTCCATGGCAGTGTGGCGGGATGCTTATGTGTTGAGACAGGCTGCCTAGACTTTAGAGCTACTTCTGCTGCTGGGTAGCTGGGAATCTTGAGCAAGTAAGATGGAGATAATCGGGAAACCTCCTCTCCAGATTGAAGTCAAATTTAAATGAGGTGACGTACACAAAACACTTAGCACAATGCTAATGTCACGTACCAGGCAACCAAATTCTGTTCTTACTGTTTTTCCTATGATTAGTGCAATCACTACTCCTGTTTACATATTGGTGGTTAGCATGTTTTCAATTTAAGCTAATTTAAAGTAACAAATACTGATGTTGCTGGTAGCTTTCCACCTTTTATTGGTAACGATAATTCCATAATTAAAGAAATGTTTGAAAACTAATTTTCATTCCAGCTTTAATAGAACACAACTCACATTTCACCTTCTATCTATCTATGCCAGTTCTTATTTTACAGATGTAGACAGATTGTCACAGTCATGCTATTGAATTATTGAATACAGTAACTCTCATTTTGCTTTCAACTAAGTCTTAAAGATGTTTTCAGTAGCATTGTGTTTTTCAAATCCACTTCCTGTTGTGCAGCAGACTGCTGGCTAAAGAGTAATCATTTAATTTTCTGTTTAGTTTTTTTTTAAAAAAAGGATAAATTTAGTTTTGCTAGGGGGTGGAGTATGTCTTGGCAACTAAAAATGATTATGTGTTTTAGATCTTTTCCTTGGTGGCTCAGGAAGTAAAGAGTTCGCCTGTAATTCAGGAAACCCAGGTTCGATCCCTTGGAGAAGAGAATGGCTCTCCACTCCAGTATTCTTGCTTGGAGAATTCCATGAACAGAGGAGCCTGGCGGGCTACAGTCTCTTCTTTATACAGTTCAGGGGGGGTTGCATCACAAAGAGTTGGACATGACTGTGACTTTTGCTTTAGGTCTTTTATGCTTTAAATAATTCTTTAGAGAGATTCTTGAGATTGTTATCAGTAATACAACCTGAACATGCCCTTCTTTGGTCCACTTGCATTTTTTTAAATTGAGATATACTTTCTTTACAATATTAGTTAGTTTCTGCTGTTTGGTGAAGTGAATTAGCTCTATGTATGGTCCACTTGCATTTATTCCTTTTTCCTAGAATGTTCTTCCCCCAGATATTTACTCAGCTCACACCCCCACTTTCTTTAAGTCTTAGTATCATTTATTCGGTGAAACCTTCTCTGACTACCCAATCAAAAACCAGAGCCTCTCTCCACTCTGTATTCTTTCTTTAGATTCATTTTCATAAATGACAGTTATTTCAGAAGCATTGTGATCATCCCCATACTTCTGAGATATGTGTGTATATATTGCTGGAGTAATTATAAACTCCAATCCTGTGATGCAATAAAAAAAAAAAAAAACTTGTGCTTCTCTAATATCTCAGTAACCTAGTCCTTAGGGAATTGAGCTTTCTTTCAGAATTGAAATTGCTTATAAACAAGGTTATAGAATGTCTGATCTTTTTGATTTGGGGTAAGTTGCAGTGTCAGTGGCTAAGGGTGAAATAGCAGCATTGTTTCAAGTATAGCCCTCTGGAGGAAAAGCAGAAATGAATTTCTCTTTAAATGGAAGAGAACATTCCTACTGCTGGTCTTTGAGACTCAGGAACCCTAACCTGCCTTCTGGTTAGGAGACAGGAGCTGCTTCAGCTTAACAACCTATGTGTGTATGTTAGTCCACTCAGGCCACCATAACAAAATATCATAGACTGGCTGACTTACTTAACAGAAATTTGTTTTCTCACGTTTCTGGAGACTGAAAGTCCAAGATCAAGGTATTACTAACAGAATTGATGTCTGGTAGAGGCTCTGCTCTTGACTTGCAGATGGCTGCCTTCTGGCTATGAGCTTTTCTTTATACCCATGTAGAGGGAGCTCATGTCTCTTCTTATAAGGAGAGTAATTCTGTCCGATCAGGGCCCCATCCTTATGACCCCATTTAGCCTCAGTAACGTCCTCACTCCAAATTCAGCCACACTGGTGGTCTGGACTTCACCGTAGGAATTTTGAAACGACACATACACTCAATCCGTGACATGCTGCATCCCAAATTATTTCTGTTTCTGAGTTTAGTTAATTAAATTTTCTTGAGAATCTTTCCATAGGCACTATGCTAGGTACCAGGGAGACTGAAGAATTATTCTATGCTCAAGAATGTAATAATTTAGTGAGGGAAATAAATGTGGATACAACTAACTAACATGATCAATGTTTTTTCTAAGTTTGAAGGTGAGTAGAAATTTGCCAGGCAGATTTATGTAGAAAGGGATGTAAAAGCAAAGAGGGTAACATGAGCAAAGGGTAGTGTGTTTGGGAAATGATGAGCAGATCAATGTGGACATTGTGTGGAATGAAGTAGGGGGCAATGGACTCGAACTTGAAATATGAAACTCCTTTGTAGTGTTTGTGTTCCCTAATGGTGTCACAGCTTTATCTGAAAAAGTAGAAAGACAAGGAAGAATAATGAAAAGACTAGGAATGATAGCCACTTATAACCTACAGAGGAGACTAATAGTACAAATAAAGTGCAGTAGCACAAAGCATGTAGTTAGATTATTTTAAGGAAACAGAATTTCCATACACATTGAACTAAGTATATATACTTAGTGTCATATTTGAGAATCAGGGTGAAATTTTAAAATCTGTGATTATATTAGAGGTGGGAAAAATGTTGTAATCACAGCTTCAAATAAGGAAAGATATTAGATTAAAAATCTTTGGTTTTCTCCATTGTTTCTGTATAAAAGTTGTGAAGCTGTGCATTTTTTTCATGTAAATATTTAAAAATCACTGTTCACTTCCCATCAAGATAGAAGAACAGAGAGTGGATTTACCCTTCTACCTGAAACAACAACAAAAACAGACAAAATATATGAAACAGTGGTTTGTGAGATAGTGAGCATGAGGCATTCAAAGAAACTAATGCCTGATAGATGAGAAACAAAAGGAAATGATCCCAACGAATATTGCAGATTACTATCGTAAGAGAATTTCTGGATCACTGCTCAGAATTACAGCTAATCAGTCAACATGTGGACTCACACACACAAAAAAACCCCCTCAATCCAAAAGAAGGCAGAAAAAAAGGAAAAGGGAAAGAAAAAAGAATAGATGGGACAAATAGAAAACTGACAGCAATCCTGAGCAACATAAACTTAATTCCATAAGTAGCACTGGTCAAAAGAAAGGGGGTGACTTCAGAGCATGTGCTCTCCAGGAATTTTTAAAAAGCCATTTCTTAATGGTAAAGGAGTCAATTCATCAAGAGGACTGTTAGAATCCTAGATGTATGTACCAAAGACACAGCAACTTCAAGATACATGAAGGAAAACACAGGAAAAATTGCAAAGAGAAATAGACAAATCCACATTTACAGTTGGAGATTTGAATACTTCTTTCTCAATAGTTGATAGAAGGAGTAGACTGAAAATAATCATGAATATTGAACACCCAAGCAAGACTATCAATCAACTTGATCTAATTGTTATTTATGGAGTATTCCAACCAATAACATTCTAATACATTTCCTTCTCATTTGTACACAGGAACATTTATCAGGAAAGACCATATTCTTTGCCATCAAAACGAAAGTCTCAATAATTTTAAAAGGGTTCCAGTCATGGAAAGTATGTCCTTTCACTATAAAGGAATTATGATAGAAATCAATAATAGAAAGCTTCCTGGAAAATCCCCCAATATTTGGGAATTTAAAAATATACTTCTGAACAAGCCATGGATCAAAGAAGAAATCAAAGGAAATTTAAAAAGTAGTTTAGACAAAATGAAAATACAGTAGTTCAAAATGTGTACAATGCCACTAAAGCAGTATTTAGGGGGAAATTTATAACCTAAAATGCCTATATTGAAAAAGAAGAGAGGTCTCAAATCAATGACCTCAACTTTCACCTTAAGAAACTAGACAAAGAAGAGCAAATTAAACCAAAATACGGAAATGAAAGATAGTAATAAAGAGCAGAAAGCAATGATATAGAAAATAGAAAAGCAGTAGAGAAAATCAGAATCAGAATTCATTCCTTGAGAAGATCAATAATATTGATACATCTCTACCCAGGATTGTATGTTGAGTAATTTTGTACTGTATCCTGGACATAGGAATGTAATGGCGTAGAGAATTTGGATTCTATTGTAAACCAAATGATTTGTCTCTGATAGAACATACTCTCTTTACTGGAGAATTGGGGATTAAATGGAATTGCATTTATACAAACATCAAAGATTTTAAATTGGGATGTAAGTATAGTACTAAGCTATCTCAAAACTATGGTTTTCCAGGAAAAAAATGCCCTTTTTGCTTTGAGCCTTTCTCATGAAATCCTCCTAGCCTGTGCCCCTGGCTTCTCCTGCTGGGGCACACCCCCTGCTTTCAGAACAGCCGCCTCACCCCAGCACGGCCTTGGCTGCAGCTGCTCTGCTCAGCGTCAGGGCGTGTGGCCTCCCCAGCGCTTCTCCAGGACAGGAGCCGCATCCGGAGCACCTGGGCTCTGGGCTCAGTCAGAGGGGCTGCGCTTGGTTCTGCACAGCGCGTTTGAAAAGTTGGCGTTTGCTGCCAGCAGATAAATGGTAACCCAGGGCCACGCTTCTCCTTAGGCTTTTTCCTTGGGCTCTCCGTGAAGTGTTTTTACACAAATTGTCTCATTTAATCTTCACAGCAATTCTTATTCAGTAGCTTTTACCACCATCACTACCACATGTAAGGAAATGGGGTCTCAGAAAAGTTAAGGAACCAAGCTAGTAAGTGGAGGACTGATGTTGAAACAGAAGTATATCTGAATTATTCTAAACTCGGTCTCTATAACATCAAAGCAAGGTTATTTTTACCTTTCATTTCAGTTGAAAAATCAACATCCTATAATATTATATAATGATAGCTATAGGTGACAAATTTTATCACATTATTTAAATTGTGCAGAGTTTAAATTTTCATTCATCTGTCAGTTTTCCCTAAATTCCTTAAGGCTGGATTTAACACAGGCTGCTTTCTCATTTCTAAAATGTTCACGTTTGTTGTTTGTACTATCCAAATAAGTTACTAATAAATCATTGAGAAATCTCTTCATTTTAACACTATTTTCCTATTTATGTAGATACTTTAACATATTTCCCTTCCATGAAAACAACAGCTAATCACTGCCAGAAAACAAGGATAGGCACTGATGTCTTTATGTTTTCTAAAGGAACACAGAACTTTACTTTGAATAAAAATTGTTCATGATTTAGATAACAATTTATATCTTTCATCAAGAAACAAATGTCTCTTCCCTGCAAAGATAGACTTGTATATTCTAGCTTAATAAATATTTACTTTTTGTCTGAATAGATTAGATTCTTTAATCCCAGACTGTTTGTGTCTATCTAAATAGTACTGTTATCAGACTAGAGCTAGTATTTCCAGTTTTCCACACACAGACTATTTGACGAATAATTGAATACATCTATTATACAAAAGTCAACTGGAATTAAATGCTGCCTTATTCTTTGGGAACATTTATGGTATAGGTCATATTACTCAACTAGAAGTAAGCTAAGTATTAAAATACCTCCCCTGCTTTAAAAGCTTAAATTTTGAAAGAAATTAAACAGGTTCATTTTTTAAAATAAAGTATCTTTTCCCCAAAACTTTCATTTTTAATTGGGCACTGTCCAAGAAACTTAGAATCAGAGACACTGTTTGTATGTCTGCAGTGAATATTGGTCAAATACCCTTGTCAGTTGTAGTTAGAATTCAGTGAAAAATCCGTGTGTGACCCAAAGGTACCAAGCTTCAGATTTTAGATACTTGTAGCAAAGTATAGTTTTGTACATGAATACATTGACATTGTTATGGAATAGAAGGAGCACTGGATTAGGAATCAAAGAGACCAGAATTATTCTCTCTCTCAGCATCCTGTGTGACCTTGGTCAAATTATATATCTCTTCTTTTGTTTTTCCTCAAAGCCCAAAGGAGGGAGCTGGATTGTATCTTTGCGATCACTAATCTAATGTACCATTGCCTTTCACTGTGCTGTAACAAGATTGCATTGTACAAAATATCTCCCAAGAATGGGTTTTAACTATAGCTATAGGACCAGCAGAGGGAGCACAAAGCATGAATTTATGTCTGAATCTTAGGAAAATTGGAGGGGGTGGGGGGAGGTTATATGGTTAAACATTAACCACAGTTCTTAAAGCAGAAGATTATGTTTTATCAGGTTATGTTCAGCTTGATTTGAGCTGTAATTTTGTCTTGAAATGGTGACATTTTTATAACAATGGACAGAATTCTACCTCTGTAATTACTGGTAGTTATAATAAAGAGCTATATTCTAAAACAGCATTTAATAATGGTTACTCGTGAGGATTACTATGGTTTATGTTCTGTATTGTTAAATATATTTTAATAAAAAATCATAATTTTTATCATATCAGAAATATTCTAGTTGATACTCTAATAACTCTGCTGTTTGAAATTAACCCAGAACTGAAAGAGACTGTGACTATAAGTATTACAGGCTTTTAAAAGCTCTGTGTATGTGGCACTGCATTTATCCCTGGAATTACGGATTTCCACATATTTTCCAGATAACACAAGCATGTTTCACAAAAGTACTACCTTAAAATGGTTTAAAAGCATTTCAGATAAGAGATGTTGCTATTGCAGGGTTTCTCAAGTTTTCAGCTACAGGGCATGTGCACACTTGAGTCTTTTTCTTGATATTTTCATTGCTGTGAACATAGACTGTTGTGCTAAAGAGTAATGGAATTCTAAGTGTGCTCCTACTTTGGTGTCAAAACTCTTTTTGTTTTATAATTACACTGTTAAACATTTTGGGAAACCATCTTGGCTTTCTCTTCTTTGTTAATTTTATTATTTGGAAGTTTTAGCTGAGGAAGCCAGTAGTTTATCTTGTTGATAATTGTGTTAAATCAGACTAATGAGACTTTTGAGTTAAGTTCACAGCTTTCCTTTGGCCATCAATAGACCACTTCTTGCATGGAAATCTTTCTACATTTATGATTTGAGTTTGTCTCTAGAGGTGGGAATGGGGCCTCCCCCTCTACTAGAGGAGGGTTTCTTATGAAGTTCCTGTGAATTTGTATTTGATTCCTTGGTGATTCTAAAAAAGTTTTTCTAAACTTTAACTCAGAATATGTTTTATCCACCACCAATCAGTCAATGAATATTTTTCCTAAAAGGAAAGTGGAGTAGGGAATAATTAAGTTTCTTTGTAATTAAAGGAGGCATTGAAAAGGAGTTGGAAAAAAAAGAGGAATGGAATGGACATCTCTGTCCTTGAAACTGTTCATGGAAGAAATGGAATAAATATACAAGCAAAAGATAAAGAAAGACGTGTGTTACAATGTGTAGAACAAGTATAAATTAGTAACTAAATACACAAGGACTGAAAGGAAGTGGAAATAAGAGGATAGAGTTTTTACAAGTCTTAAGATTTTTAATAGTAATGAGGCTGGCAGATGTTGAAAAAAGGCATTTACCAGTAAAGACCTGTAATTCCAATTAAGACTTCCTGTTCCTATAGCCCTCCCAAAGACTAATTGTATTTGCTAAATTGAGATGAAGGGCTAAGCAAAAAGAAATCCTGAAGTTCTAGTTGGGATTCTTGAATTAAGGGTCTACCACCATCTTCCTGATAAACGGGTTGTAAGAGTAGGTATTCTGCATCATTTTCTAAATACAGTTATTAGTGTCATGTTTCCTTTGCTTATCTTTGTAAAATCTGACATAGAGTAAACATACTTTATTTGGTTGGTTTCCCCTGAGAGGAAATTTCTTTACACTTAGGAAGTGCCTTATGATTTGTGATAATAACTTATAAACTGTTCATCCTGGCTCCTCTTGTGTTCACTGTGAGATAATCTCTCTTTTCAAGTGAATGGTCTCATTAGCTATCATTTCAATCCTAATTGTTGCCATAAATTAGTGACATTGTGCTACAAGATTTTTATTTTTAAGTGGATCTGCTTAGTGTGCAGTTTTTCAAGGGACTAAGAAAGGGTGGCAGAGAACTACAGTCTGATTTGTGTCAAGTCAGAAGATGCATTTCTATTCTTTGCAAAATATTTTTATATTTTTTAAACAGAGAAGAGAAAATACCACAGAACTTCTAATAAAACTTGCTATCTGTAGAATTATTAGGTTGGTACCAAAGTAACTGTGGTTTCGGACCTTGAATTTTAAATAATTAGAACTAGGTTCAGACACATCTTTATTAATCAAAATAGTAACCATTAAAATCAACGCATTTTTGCCAACAAGAAATAGGTTTGTTTATTCCTGTAGCATAAAAATCTGTGCTTCAGGATTCGACAAACTCTTGGAAAGCATTTTCTGCCTCATGCTGGTTGTGGAAGCATTTTCCCCGAAAAAAGTTGTCAAGATGCTTGAAGAAGTGGTAGTTGGTTGTCGAGAGGTTGGGTGAATATGGCAGACGAAGCAAAACTTTGTAGCCCAATTCATTCAACTTTTGAAGAGTTGGTTGTGAGACATGTGGTCGGGCGCTGTCATGGAGAAGAGTTGGGCCCTTTCTGTTGACCAGTGCCGGCTGCAGGATACAGTTTTCAGTGCATCTCATTGATTTGCTGAGCATCTTCTCAGATGTACTGGTTTCACCAGGATTCAGAAAGCTGTAGTGGATCAGATGGGCAGTAGACACCGAACAGTGACCAGGACCTTTTCGGTGCAAGGTTGGCTTTGGGAAGCGCTTTGAAGCTGCTTCTCGGTCCAGCTGAGCTGGCCATTGCCGGTTGTCCTATAAAATACGCTTTTCATCCCACGTCACAACCTGATCAAGAAATGGTTTGTTGTTGTTGCATAGAATAAGAGATGACACTTCGAAATGACCATTTGTTTGATTTGCAGTCAGCTCATGAGGCACCCACTTTTCAAGCATTTTCAACTTTCCAAATTGCTTCAAATGCCAAAAGACCATAGAATGGTCCACGTTGAGTCCTTTGGCACCTTTTTGTGTAGTTTGTAAGAGGATCAGCTTCGAGGATTGCTCTCAGTTGATTGTTGTCGCTTCTGACTGCTGGCCACTGCTCTCCTCATCTTCAAGGCTCTCGTCTCCTTTGCAAAACCTTTTTGAGCCATCACTGCGCTATACATTCATAGTAGTTCCTGGGCCAAATACGTTGTTGATGTTCCGAGTTGTCGCCACTGCTCTATGACCCATTTTGGGTCAAGTTAAAAAAAACACCTGAATTTGCTTTTTGTCTAGCATCATTTCTATAGTCTAAAATTAATATAAAATAAAAAGCAACTAATGAGTCATTAGCAAAAAAAACATAAAGCAAGAAATGCACATTAAAATGATATATAATCTAACCATATTTATTTCAGAATGTATTCCAGTATCAAATGACAAAAGTTCAACAGTGTAAAATCTCAATTACGTTTTCTCCAACCTAATACATACTAATTACAAAATATCTTGTGTCTTGCATTGTGTTTGAGTTTATATAAGGATACACATTTTTAAGTATGTTATCCTTGAAAGAAGTATAAACAAGTAAGTGAATACTAAGGATAAAGTTTTTCCTTTGAGATAAGTCAAATTACCAGTTTTTAAATTTAGTTAGCTCATTCTTACTCATGAGCATTTCTGACCAAATTTAGTCACAATTGGAAAAATCTGCTTAAGAAAACAATGCTTCTGCATTATGTCCACTTATTATGTGTCTTCCACTGAATTACTTTAAAGGTTGAAAACATTAAAAAAGTTTTGCATGCGTGTCTTTGTGAAAAATAAAATTGTTCTTAAGCTAATGATAGGTTCTCTTATTTCATGCCTTATTTTTTTGTTACTATAGTTATCAGGTTATGTATTTTATCCATTATTTTCAAAATATTTTTACTTATAATAACTCATGTAACATTATTTTAAAAGTTATTAGTTATCTCTCCATTTTCTTTCTGTTTCCTCCCTGTGTTGTCTCTGTAATCAGGAAAATTCAGTTCCTGAGTGTCAAGCATTTTTTGAAAGAAGTATTGTTTAGTTGAATACTTGGTTGTGTTGCCTGACATGCACACAGTGCCGATTATACTGGACATTGTAACCATAATTTCAAGTTCTTTCCAAGATACCTGGTGTGTTTTTATGGCAAAGAGATCGGATTCTCTAGTTGCAATTCAGGATGTGCCCTAGCTTTCTAAATTTTTATAAATTTTTTGTCTTTGTATCTTTTGCTTTCACTTCAGAGTGTTTGCAGATGAGTATCTGCATTTTCCTTAGAGTGTTGAACCAGGGAGCAGTATAGACTTGATGGCATTTCAGTGTGGACCAACACATCTTCCCCTGCATTGTGCTCTGTTCTGCTAGTTCACTAAACATTTGCATTTTAACAAGCCTTACTTGGCAATCAGTGAGCTGGTGATACTGAGGTTTCTTATTTTGTATTCTACCTTCTTTTTTTAAATTTGGCTGAGCCAGTTTCTAGTTGTGGCATGCAGGCTATAGTTCCCCAACCAGGGATCGATCCTAGCCCCCCCCCACCCCCCCGCCACTCCCCCCGCCGCCGCACTGCCCCCTGCATCTTAACCCCCATCTTAACCACTGGACCATCAGGGAAGTCCCTGTATTCTCCCTTCTGTACCATAAAAATCAGTGCCATTTTAGCACTTGTCCAGGATGAAAATGAATTTTAAGCTCGTTACTCTATACCTAAAATAATGCTTATGGTTATTAAGTCAATTACCTGTGAATGAATGGACAGTTTGTGCTAACCTTGCCTCTTTTTGTAAATGTCAGTGCTTTTAGCAAACATAATTGTGTAGTTAGTTGTCTTCTTCATCTTAATTTTAGGTCCTTAAAAATAAGATTTTTGAAAAAAAAAATTTTTGTGTTCTTAAAAATAAACAAAGACCTCTTGTTTCCAATTTTGTAAGACAGGATTATGGATGTCTTTGCAGTTTCTTTAATGGAGTAAGAAAGAAGAGAAATAGAAAGACATTATTAGTAGCAAGCATATTTGGACCCTGTTTTATGCAAAGCACTGTAAAAAGATCTTCAATCAAAGCTGTACATGAACTTAGTTAGCATATAGGAGAAAAACCATATTTATAATACATGTATGTATTTTACATATGTGTGTAGATGCATAGCAATTTAATAGCATAAAGCAGCATATTAAAATAAATAAGTAGGAATACACAATTTGATAAAGAGGAAAAACCTGCCTGCTAAGGTTCTTTTTTAAAATACCCTTTCTATTTTGCAAGTATCAATACAAAGGGACACATTTTATGAAATGAATTTGTTCTAGTCTTCAAAGACTTTGGGTCTTTAATCACTCATAGGTGTTTAATGCTCGGATTTCCTCCATGTTTATCAGAGCCATTTCTCCCTCAGCCTTTCCCTCAACCTCTGACTTGGTCTAACTGTCTTTGGCAAAGACTGCTGGATCTTGTCTTTGGCAATCATTGCTCTGCTCGACTTTCTCTGGATAGACCGAGGGATTTTTCATGAGAAGCAGAAAAGTGGAACGAAGAAGAAAAACATTCTGTGTGAACAGACCAATATTTCAAAAGCAATAGTCATCATCTTCCACTCCCCTACAGATAGGTTCATCTACATGCACAACCTCCAAGGTCCTCTACCCCACGCTCCCAATACAGGTCAGCAGTCATTTCACGCTGCATCAGTAGTCCATCTTTGCATGATTATAACCAGGTATTTTTCATGGATGTTCCATATAGTATAATATGGTAATAATTACTTCCTTAGAAAAGTGTCTTTAATCTTTAGAATAAAATTTTGGCAGAGTTTAAAATTCTATGTGTGGGGTCACTTTCACTCTGCATGTAGAAAGGCATGGCTCGTTGCTTTGTAGCTGTTAAGACGTCTAATGCCATACTAATTCTTGACAGTTTGTATATGGTCTTCTCTCCCTTTCTCTCAGTTTTTATGAATTTTTTTGTCTTCAGTGTTTTAAAATTCCAGTCATATGCTCTTATGCTTCCTTTTTACCTGTTTTCTGGATTCATGGTGAGCTCTTTCAGTTTGGAAATTATGTTGGAATTTCTCAGTTTTGAGAAATTTCCTTGGAATAATTATTTAGTAATTTCCTACTTTTCCCTTTCCATTTTCTCTGCTCTTTTAGAACATCCTATGTTAAACTTTGTGGACCAGATCTCTGCCATTTTTCCACTATTTACCATCCCTGTCTTTTCTGTTCCACTTCCTGGGAAAGTTCTTCAAATTTATTTTTCAACTCTTCTATTGGTTTTTTTCATGTCTACTATTATATTTGTATTTTCCAAGAACTCTCTTTTGTTCTCTGATATTCCTTTTTTATATGACTTCCTTCTTGTTTCATGGCTGCAATAGATCTCTTCCTTTAGCTTAGTAATTGTAATAATTTGGGGATTTTCATCTTGTCCCTGCCTTTTCTCTGTTTCATCCAGGTTCTTTTTTTCTTTTTGAATTGTCATTTTAGTGGCTTTTTCTTTCATCGTGGCAGAGTTGATATTTAAAAGCAAGCCACTAAAGAATATATTGTAAGTTCTATGTGCTTGGTTGGGCTTTGATGGCTGGTGACTTCATTTCAGAGTCCTTCAGCTGGGCTAGGTTTTTGGAGTATCTCCAAGTGTCAGTATCTTCAGGTTCTTCTGTCTTTAACTTCTCATTTTCTTTTGTCTTTTTTTTTTTTTGGCTATACTGTACAGCTTGTTGTTGTTATTCAGTTGCTTAGTTGTGTCCAACTCTTTGTGACCCCATAGACTGCAGCATGCCAGGTTTCCCTGTTGTTCATCATCTCCCAGAGCTTGCTCAAACTCATGTCCATTGAGTCTGTGATGATATCCAGCCATCTCACCCTCTGTCATCCACTTCTCCTCCTGCCTTCAGTCTTTCCCAGCATCAGGGTCTTTTCCAATCAGTAGGCTCTTTGAGTCAGCTGGACAATGTATTGGAACCTCAGCTTCAGCATCAGTTCTTCCAATGAATATTCAAGGTTGATTTCCTTGAGGATTGACTGGTTTGATCTCCTTGCAGTCCAAGGGACTCTCAAGAGTCTTCTCCAACACCATAATTTAAAAGCATCAGTTTTTCAATGCTCAGCCTTCTTTATGGTTCAGCTGTCATATCCATACGTGACTACTGGAAAAACCATAGCTTTGGCTCAATGGACCTTTGTTGACAAAATAATGTCTGTGCATTTAATAATAGGTTTGTCATAGCTTTTCTTTCAAGGAGCAAGCATCTTTTAATTTCATGGCTACAGTGATTTTGGAGCCCCCCCAAAAAAAATCTGGCACCATTTGCATTGTAGCCCCATCTATTTGCCATGAAGTGATGGGACTGGAGGCCATGATCTTAGTTTTTTGAATGTTGAGTTTTAAGCCAACTTTTTCACTCTCTTCTTTCACCTTCGTCAAAAGGCTCTTCAGTTCCTCTCTGCTTTCTGCCATAAGGGTGGTGTCATCTGCATATCTGAGGTTATTGATATTTCTGCAATCTTGATTCCAGCTTGTGCTTCATCCAACCCAGCCTTTCTCATGGTGTACTCTGCATATAAGTTAAATAAGCAGGGTGACAGTATACAGCCTTGATGTACTCCTTTCCTGATTTGAAACCAGTCTGTTGTTCCATAACCTGTCCTAACTGTTGCTTCTTGACCTGCATATAGGTTTTGCAGGAGACAGGTAATGTGGTTTGGTATTCCTGTCTCTTTAAAGAGTTTCCACAGTTTGTTGTGATCCACACTGTCAAAGGCTTTAGCGTAGTCAGTGAAGCAGAAGTAAATGTTTTTCTGGAATTCCCTTACTTTTTCTAGGATCCAGTGGATGTTGGCAGTTTGATCTCTGGTTCCTCTGCTTTTTCTGAATCTAGCTTGTACATCTGGAAGTTCTCTCTTCGCATATGGTTGAATCCTAGCTTGAAGGATTTTGAGCATAGCTTGTGGGATCTTAGTTCCCTAACCAGGTATTGAACCCAGGCCAATGGCAGTGCAAGTGCTGAGTCTCAAACACTGGACTGTGAGGGAAATTTCCCACTTTTTATCTTCTCCTAAGAGTAATTTGTCAGTAATTTTCCTGAGTTTATAAATGTCACTTGATAGCATTTTCTGAGCTGATTGGGGGATGAAGCCAGAAGTTTCAGTGTTCAGCATCTAGCTTTTTACCTAATTACTTTCAATATAGTACTCCCATTCTCACTTGGGCCTTATATCCCTAAGTCCAGAGACTGCCTTCTTCATCCTTTGGAGAGTGAACGCCTCCATTCTTTTGCCAGGATAGAGGTAGGCACTCATTGAACTGAGTGGGGAAGGAGAGGGAACTCAAAGTCTGACTTTTCCCATTTTTAAAATTAATTACTCTTTTGTTGCACTGGGTCCTCATTGCTGAGTGGGGGCTCCTCTGTAGTTGTGGTGCTCGGGCTTCTCACTGCGGTGGATTCTCTTCTTGCAGAGCACAGGCTCTAGGTGTGCGGGCTCAGTAGTTGGGACTCATGGGAAGTCTGACTTTTTAATCCAGATTTTCAGTCACCTGTGTTGAGCCTCATCTACATCCTCCCTTGAATACCTGGTACTGTCTGTACCTTGCTAAAGTTCTAGAATATAAGCTTAATACCATTTGATCTTCCTTCACTCCTAGCTTAGGTTTCAGCTTTTTCTAGTCTCTCTTCCACTCTCTATGTATACTAGTCCCTGAGTTTTCTCATCCATTGCCATGGCTTTAATTTCTGGTTGTATGTTTATGGTTCTCAGATGCATATCTCTAACCCGCATCTCTTTCCTGAAGCCAAACTCATCTTGCAAATGTGTACTTGAAGCTTTCACTTGTGAATAGGTATCACAAACTTAGCAAATCTAAAAAGGAACACCCAAAGATTCCCCCTGGAACTACCCCCCACCCCAGCGGACAGTCTCCCATCTCAGACAGTGATACACCTTCCTTTTCATTTGCTTCTGCTAAAAAATTCGGATCATATCCTTGACTCTTCTCTTTCACCTCAAATCCAGTCTGGCAACAAATCCTATTGGCTTTGACTTCAGCTCAGTGTGTATACCAAGGAGAGATATTGGAGCATTACTCTTAGGTGAAAGTGAAGAGTGCTAAGACAACTGTATTTCTAGGCAAATGGAAGAGAATGCTTGTTTTTTTTTTTTTTTTAAGTGCAATAAAAATATGGAAGGGAGATATTTGCCTAACCATAAAAAATACCAGATATTTGTGTAAAGAATCAGAAACCAGATAAACTTTGAAATTTTAAGCTTAGCTAAAGTACTTTTCAGGGAACTTCTACTTCGTATTTTATTCGGTGAACTAACATTGAATACCTGCTATGCACCAGGCATTGTTCTAGGTACTGCGAATTTGTGTGCTTAGTCATGTCCAACTCTCTGTGACCCCATGGACTGTAGCCTGCCAAGATCCTCTCTCCATGGAATTTTCCAGGCAGGAATCCTGGAGTGGGTTGCTGTTTGCTCCTCCAAGGGATCTTAAGCAAAACAGGTGAAAATTCTGGCCATAGTGGAGTTTACCTACTAGTGCCTGATCAGAAAACTTTTTCTGTGAAGGACTAAGATAGTAAATATTTTAGGCTTGGCACATCGGATTGTATCTGTCATTGTAGCATGAAAACAGCCATAGACAGTATGAATGGATGTGACTGTGAGCCAGTAAAACTCTCTCTACAAAAGTAGGTGGTCGGGGAAATTCCCTAGCAGTCCAGTGGTTAGGACTCTGCACTCTCAACTGCCAAGGGCCCAGATTCGATACCTAGTCAGAGAACCAAAATCCCACAAGCTACATGGCCAAAAAACCAAAAACAGACAAAAAGAAACAGATGGTGGGCTGGATTTGATCTGTGAGCTCTTGTTGGCCAGCCTCTGTTCCAGTGGACAGAAACAGTAAAAACGTATAAGTAAACCATCTAGTATCTTATAAATGGAGGAATTATGTAGGAAAACGAGCAGTAGAAGGAACTAGGGCGTGCGAGGTGTGGGTTATGGTAGACCTCAGGGAAGAGGTGACATTTGAGCAAAGACTTGAAGATAAGGGAGCAAGCCATTTCAGACTCCAGCACGTATGAAAAAAGGAAACACTATTTTCAGGATGCTTAGTGGAGAGTAGCTCACAGAAGAAATGCAGGGAGTGTTGGGAACCTCAGAGACTTGAACTGAGGAGTCAGCCGCCCCAGAGCGCGGTCTCCGCCTCCCGCCCCTTCTCCCTTTCCTCCGGTGTCTCTGCTGTATGTCTGTCTTTGTGTGTCATGTCTGGGTTGTCTCTTCTCTTTCACTCTGTCGCCTTAGGTTCATTCTCTCTCTCGCACGTGGATTTTCTCCATGAAGCTAAACCATGACCTTAGGCCCCTTACGTCTTTACAGTCTTCTAACCAGAGAGGAGCAGCAGTCTTTCTCACCATTCCTAGTTGGAAAAATCTTAGGGAAAGTTTTCAACTGGCTCAACTTAAAGCACGTATCCATTGACCGTTCTTTGTGACCCAGGGGATGGGGTATTACAATTGACTCAGCATGTACCATGGACTCAACTTTTTTCAGGAGAAGCAGTTCTTTTCCTAAAAGAAGTAAGTGGAAGTGAATCATGTTAGTCAGAAAAAAAAAAAAAGTCCACCCTAGATAAGATGATAAAATAGAGTGGTTATGAGTATAGGCTCTAAGTCAGGTTACTGAAGTGTAAATTCTGGCTCTTCCACGTATAAGCAGTATAATCCTTGGCAAGCTAATTTGCCCCTCTAATGCCCTAGTTTCCTCTTGTATATTGTGATGATAACATTAATACTCTCTTCATTAAGCATGCTGTATATTAATTTAGTTAAAAATGTGAAAGATAAAAAGGTACGTGGCATAGAGTACATCTTAAGCAAGTGACAACTTACTGTCATTATTTATCCTCAGCACATACAAGGATAAGCAGTGGGATCTGCCCTAGGAATGTAAGGTTGCATTAGCATAACACCATCATTCAGTGAGGTCTGCTGTATTGTAGACTTAAGCTGTAAGGTCATCTTAATAGGTATAGGAAAAGCATTTAGTGAAATTCAACACCTATGCATGATGATAAGAAAATTCAGTTAGCAAAGAATAGAGGGGAATTTCCTCAAGTGAGGAAATTCTATGAGGAAATTTACAGCTAAAGTTATAATTAATGGTAAAAGACTAAAAGCATCTTCCCATGGATCAAGAAAATGGCAAGGATATTTTCTTTCATATTTACTCATTATTGTGCTAGAGATCCTAGCCAGTGCAATGACTTGAGAAAAAGAAATGTTAATAATCTAGGTTAGCTAAGAAGATCTAAAGCTGTATTTATTCGCATAAAACATGGTCAGATGTTTAAAAATCCTAATGAATCTATAAAAAATCTACTAGAATTAATAAATGAGTTTAGCATGAGTATAGGATTAAAAGTCAGTATAAAACAAGAAGTTTAATATTTTTGTGATAAACAACCAGAAATTGAGATGTTAAAACAATGCTATTTATAATAGCATAAAAATATGAAATACCTTAAGAATGAACATAGCAAAATCTAGGCAAGATCTATACAATGAAACTAAAACACTGCTGAAAGAAAGAAGACCAAAATAAACAGTGATCTCATGCTTATGGGTCAGAGACTTAGTATTGTTAAGATCCTGAAACTGACCTATACATTCAAATAATCCATATCAAAACCCCACCAAACTCTTTGGTAGACACTGACAAAGTTGATTCTAAAATATGTATGAATGTACAAAGGACCAAGAATACCCAAAAGCAGTTTTGACAAAACTTAAGTTGGAGGACTCAAACTCCTTGATTGCAGGATTTACTCTAAATTATAGCTAGAGTAACCAAGACAGTATGTGGTAGACCAATGGAATAGAATCCAGAAATACACCTGTGCATATATGGTCAGTGAAATTTTGACAAGACTGCCAGGGTAATTCACGGGGTGAAAGGGATAGTCTTGTCAACAAATGGTTCTAGAACAATTAAATATTTATATGCCCCAAGCCCCAATAACAACAGAATGAAACTTGACTCTTACTGCGTGCCGTGCATACATATTAAAGTTCAGATGGGGCACAGACCTCATCATAAGAGTTAAAGTTATAAAACTTCTAGAAGAAATTATAGGAGAAAATCTTTGGAATCTTTGGTTAGGCAAAGATTTATAATACAAAAAGTACAAATAATTTTTTTTAATTTCGTGAATTGGACCTCATCAGATTCTAAAATTTGACTCCACTTCGCCTACCTCCCTCCAGAATGGGAGAAGTTGTTTACAAAAACAAATAACACCTAATAATGAGGTTCAGAGTAAGGAGATATAGATTCTTTTCTCAGTGTATTTAAGGTCATTGTTCCATCTTTCTCAGTGTTAATTTTTTTTTAGTTTTATATCGCACACCCTACTCTGTGTTGTACTTAGGGTATATTTGCATATTTATAACTTACAGGTCATGAGAGACAGCTGCCTCTGAAGAGACTGTAATTTTATTTCAATGACAGTACCCAAATGTTTAAAAAATGATACTACAACCAGTTTGATGTTCAACTGATAGCAGATTGGTCAAGAGGATGAGATGGTTAGATAGCATCACTGACTCAGTAGACATGAAATTGAGCAATCTCCGGGAGATAGTGGAGTGCAGGGAAGCCTGGCAGACTGCAGTCCACAGGGTCCCAAAGAGTCAGACACAACTTAGGGACTGAACAGCAACAACAAAATTGGTCAAAGAGTACCAATTTCCAGTTTGTTTTTTTTTAATTGGTAGAAAATTGCTTTACAATTTTGTGTTGATTTTTGCCATTTGACAATGCGAATCAGTCATAATATCCCTTTCTTTCTAAGTCTCTCTTCCCAAACTTCCAGTTTTAAGTTCTGGAGATCTGATGTACAGCATGGTACTCACACGACTGAGCAACTGAACTGAACTGAAACAAACTGATATACTTGAAAGTAGCTCAGAAAGTCCATCTTGAATGTTCCCACCACAAGAAAGAAATGGTAGTTCTGGGATGGGATGGAGATGTGAGCTAAAGCTGTGGTGATCATCATTTTGCAGTGTGTCTGTATCAAATCAACATGCTGCACACCTTCCACAGTGTCATATATCATTTATTGTCTCAGTGAGGCTGGGAGAGAATATTTTAAAACTGACAAAAAAGAAAAATCTGATAAAGGGCTTGTGTCTGGAATATATGAAGAACTCTCACAACTCTCACAAGAACAAAAATGACCCTTTTTTAAAAAATGGACCAAAAAAATTAAAATTAAGTAAATAAAAAATGGACCAAAGACATGAATAGACACTTCAGCAAAGAAAACATGAGCCCGAGAAAATTCATTAGGGGAAGGCAAATTGAAACTACAGTGAGATCTACTTCACATCCACTAAAATAGCTAAACGTAAAGTCTGAGATATCAAGTGCTACCCAAAATGTAGAACAAAAGCTTGATGGTTTCTTACAGAGTTAAAGCAAATGGCATGCAATGCTGCAGTCCCACTTCTAAGTGCTTATTCAAGAGAAATGAAAGCATATGTTCACATAAAAACTTGTACAAGAGCATTTATAGCCACTTTATTCATAATAGCTCAAAACTGAAAACAACCCAAATGTCCACAAATTGAGATTCATTCATACAGTGGAAAACTACTCAGCAGTAAAAAGGAATGAACTACTGACACACAAAACAATGTGGATTAATTTGAAGACTATTATGCAAAGGAATAGAAGCCAGACATAAGAGTACAATACGGTGTGATTCTCTTTGCATGAAACCTAGACAAGGCAGAACCACTGTGATGGAAAACAGACCCTGGTTACTGGGGTCAGGTCTTGCGTGTTGGAGGAGGGACTTGACTTTAGAGGGGTACAAGGGAACTTCCTGGGGTGAGGGAATCGTCTCTATCATGATTATGGTAATGAGTCACATGGATGTTTGTATTTTTCAAAACTCTTTGAATCACCTGCTTAAAATTGGTCCATTTTATAATATGGAGCTCATTCCTCAATCAAGCTGATTAAAGCTGGCTCAGAGGCAGGGCGAGCAGTCTCTCACAGAGGGTATGGAGTTGTTCCATCGGAGGAGAGGCGGCACTGAGACGGGCCGAGAGCAGGAGGGGCTCGCTGCCCAGAGGAGGAGCCCATGTCTGCCGCGAAGACAGCGTGAAGCTGGACGTGAGGAGACTCAGTTTCTAGCTGTAACTCTGCTTTAATAAATAACTTTAATAAGCTTGGTATTTCTTTGCATTTTAATAGCTCCGGAGGGTTTATAAAGGACTTTTGTATTCACTACTCTGTGTCACGTTGACCTTGGCTGACCCACCAGCTCTGTTTCCTCATGTGTGGAGTTGAGGGCCGCCTCTTGTCTCTGGTGGCGCCCGTCGTGAGTGTGTCAGACGAAGGACTGGGACGTGGAGAGGCCGTGACCGCGCGTTGTGAGCAGCGGCGAGGTTCTTGTGGCCATGTCTGCGGTGGTCAAGGAGGGACCCCCGCCACCCCTCCTCATCACGCCCTCTGTCTGCCTTGCCTTCTCTGCGGGCTCTTACGCTTACTCCTCGCCCCAGCACCACCTGTCCCCCATGGCCTGATTCTCTCCCAGCCGCCAGCGGCCAGCTTCTGCCTCCTCCTCCCCACCGAAAATAAGTTTCTTTTACCATCGCCGTTGATTCCTTGCCTTGTGTCAAATCCGGTGACTTTCTTTTTTTCAGTCCTTCTTTACCTTTTAACAGTGGCGAATGCTCCCCCCTTAAGGTGATTCTCCTGACTTCCAGAAGAATGTCTTCTCTTCCTCTTCTTCTACTCTGAGCTTTTGTCGAATACTCTTTACTGGCTTTACCCAGAATTCTGTCCTTATCTTGTTTTATACTGGTAATGTGTTATCCTTGGGTGATCACCTGTACTTTTGTGATTTCAACTGATGCTAACAGCCCTTAAGTTTCTTAACATCCTTCCTGAGCACCTGGTGAGTGTTTTTGGAATCTGGACATTTCTAACCATGGGCATCTGGATATTCCGGAGCACCTCTGAGTTTCATGGCAGAACTGTTAAGAACAC
Source organism: Muntiacus reevesi (assembly GCF_963930625.1). Lineage (NCBI taxonomy): Eukaryota > Metazoa > Chordata > Mammalia > Artiodactyla > Cervidae > Muntiacus > Muntiacus reevesi. Next base: position 46,557,553 of record NC_089252.1, on the reverse strand, counting down.
CACTTTGAGAGCCCATCTGCCTGAATTTGACTCCTGACTCCACCACTTAGTAGCTATGAGCCTTAACCACTCCCTGCCTCAATTTTATCATCCCTTCAAAATAAAAAAGGCTGGAGATTAACAGCACACACATCAGGTGGTATCTGATGATGAACAGCGTCTGATGTGCAGGAAGCTCCGTCGGTCGGCCTGCTGCTGCACTTGTTGTCTTTGAGACACAGCTCTTTGTTTCCTGGGTCTTCTCCCTGTTCTTTGGCTCTTCTTATATCCCAGGCATGTTCGGTCACATTATCAGCCAGCCACTAGATTTCCCAGACCTGAGAGTCATCGAGGATTCCTTTTTTTCCCAAATAGCTCATATCTGTTTCATACCTCCTCACCTCTCACTTTTAGTGGCGTAAAAGTTATGCCATGTTATCTTTCTATTTCCACTCCTGTTTTCTTGCCCACCGTGTCCAACCTTCCTGTGCTGTATAGGGGCCAAGAATCTGTCTCAAACAAGTATAATTGTGATGTACCTGTACCTCCCTGCACAGGTGTGGGCTGTTCAGGTCCTGTGACAGGGCTTCTGCAGCCACCTTGAGATGAGAGAGCATCAGGGAGAGATGAAGAACAGAGAAGAACAAGGAAACTCAGTCACCCTTCCTGCCCACCTCCCACCTGGACACCGAACACAGCAGCTTTGCAGCTTTCTCTCTCATCTTTGTAGTCCTGCTGTCAGAAAACACCTCTGGCTTTCAGGATCAGGTCCAAGGTCTCACTAAGACACGAGAGGCACTTTATGAATGAAGTATTCCTGTTCCTGCCCTGACCATAACGTGGTGTGCCAGTTACTTAACACTTCATGAGCATGTGTGCTGTACTGTCGACTGTACCCACAGTGCTCGGATTTCTCTGCTTCCTCTCATACTCTTCTCTCTGCCCATGTTACCTTTCCCATTGCCTGATTTGCTTGGCTAACTTCAGATTGGTCCTTAAGATTCAGCTCAGGCATCATCCCCAGACATGATTTCCTGTCCCCACTTCAGGTGTGGTCAGACACCCTCATCTTCATCCCTGTTGTAGGCCCGCATCTCTCCATCACCACGGTGACAGGAGAACCTGTTTACAAGCATAGCCTCCGTGACCTGACTGTGCCCTCCAAGAGGGCAAAACAGGTCTTGTGGCTTTTGCTAGGAGCTGTATCCCAAGCAGACAACTTGCTCACCTGTGACATGTAGTTGGTTCTTGGTAAATGATTGAGTTACTGTCTGTCTCAGTAACTTGATGGTGCAAACCTCTTGGCATTTTTTTCAACAGGCCCTGCCGATCTTGCTGGCTTCATCTCTTGGCTTGTCTAACGCTCGCCTCTCTGTGGACTTGTACTAGCTTTGCCTCGTAAGCTCTGGGTACTCCCCTGACGTCTCTGTGCCTTTCTGCATGCGTCTCCGCCTTTCAGAATGGCTCTCCCTTCCCCTTCACATTTCCCCACAGGCCAGCCCCTTAACCTTCAAGGCCCCTGTCAAGATAGATTTCCTCTGGGAGATGCACCTCACCTTCAACTTTACTCCCACATCACTCTCTCAGACCCATGGCCTTCTCTGATTCCAATATTGTAGATATTTTCCCCTTATTCCATTAGACTTGAGTTCCTCGGGGGCAAGGAACCACATCTCTGTACTCATTTTGTAAGACTGATTAGCTTCCATTAGCTTCTCACTCCGTATAGAAATGTCCAGGACTCTTGATGTGCCATAAGCGGCCCTTCATAGTCTGTCTTTAAACTGTCTTTTCTCCTACCACCAACTGGGCACCTAAATGACAGTCCTTTGCAGCAGCCAGTGGTTTTCTGAGCACATTCCAGGTTAGACTCATCATGCGTGTTTATATGCTTCTTTCTTTTATGAAATGCTGACTGTTGACAGGGGCTCCGTTTGCTTCAGGATAGTGTGTTCTTTTTTATTAGTTTTTAAAATGTGTAATATTTCAGGCATACACCAAAAGGGCAGGGTAACCTAGAAGTCCCCTAGATATGTTGTTGTTGCTTAGTCACTCAGCTGTGCCCAACTCTGGGACCTCATGGACTGTAGTGCACCAGGCTTCCCTGGCCTTCTTCACTGTCTCCCCGAGTTTGCTCAAACTCATGTCTAGTGAGTTGGTGATGCTATCCAACCATCTTATCCTCTGTGGCCCTCTTTTCCTCCTGCCCTCAATCTTTCCCAGCATCAGGGTCTTTTCCAGTGAATTGGTTCTTTGCATCAGGTAGCCAAAGTATTGTATGTATAGTATGTATATATCTAGTATAACCAAAATATATATATATATATATATATATATATATATATATATATATATATAGTATGTATATATCTAGTATAACTGAAAGGACATTTGAGAGAGAGTGTGCCGAGCCTCTCATTTCTTCCTCCCTGATCTCATTTCCTTCCTTTCTCAGAGAATGATGACTATCCTAAATGTCGTGTTTATCATTTCCATGTGTGTTTTATTACTTCAAAAGTTTTATCTGTAGAAGATATATAATGTTGATTTGTATGCTAAAGACACTGAATAAATAATAATGCCTTGTTCACGTTCTCTACCAGGGTCCTTGCTCATTGAACAACATTGTTTTTTTGAGATTTATCCCATTTAGATAACCTTTAATTGCTACATAGTGTCATTATAAGACACACTATGTCATATAAACACACCTGTGTCAAAGAAACACACAATTTATTTACCCACTGTATTCTTGACCAGAGTTTTTATTGCTTTTAGTTTTTCACCATTAAACCAATTTATAATGAACATCCTTGTACAAAAAGGAAAATCCAGTCTTTTTCTAATTTAAATTAAGTATCATGACAGCTATATTCTGAGTATCAGTGCACTTGGAAGTCAGTTTCACTCATTTCCAGAATCAGAATTATCCCTTCCATACAAATATCATGTGTGTTGCTTACTCTGACTAGCATTTAACTGGAGCTGGTATTTTGAATGCAAAAGCTTTAAGCAAAAGTTACTTTTCTCAGCAATTTGCAAATCATGTCTCATATAAATTTAGGTCATTGTGCCCTAAAAATGCCAAATGAAAGACAAAATTAGAATTTTTTTTAAAAATTTAAGAAAACTTTGAGAGCTCTGGCTAACAGAACTGAGACAGAAGCCTATTGGCAGAAGAATAATAGCCTGAGTAAGTGTGAATTCTGTTTCTCATTCACGATAGAAAACTGGAAGTGACCTCAGAT